>NC_056741.1:614728700-614806200 GCF_019279795.1 Protopterus annectens | reverse complement strand
CGATGTGGGGGGCTCTGCCCCCCACACACCCCTAACTATATATTCTAACTCCAGGGTCGCACTACAGTGGGGAAGGGGGCATATTCCATTTACTTTGTAATAATACTTGTCAGTGAAATGAACTTTCAGTGAAATGAAGTTTCAGTGAAATTAATTTCAGTGAAATGGTGTCAGTGAAATGAAAGTCAGTGAATTGAAAGTTCAGTGAATTGAAGTGAACCCATATATATATATATATATATATATATATATATATATATATATATATATAGATATGTATACATACACACACACACACACATACACACACACACACACACACACACACACACACACACACACACACACACACACACATAGACTACAAAGTTTGAAAAGATGTTTTAAATGTTAACTCTCACTACAGCAGATGTAAAGAAAGAGTACTTGTTTTCAATGATGGGAGGAAATATTTTTGTCATGTTCTGGACTATAAACTTTTTTGTGTAATTTATTAATTGTCATATGGCAGAAAAATATACTTTTTCCTAAAACAATGGTTTAAACCTCCATATGGCTAACCCTGCTGCGGTTTCTCTTTCACACCACACACACACACTCATTCCTGATATCCACTAAAAATTAAAAATTTACTAAAACTGAATAAGTGTACTTATAGATGCTGCTAGCTAAGAGGAATATTATAAAAACAAATGTAAGTCTTGACACACTCAAAAAAAATGCAATATATATGTGGCTAGGTAGCTGCCATGGTGGATATTGAAGGATTCAATAGGTGTTAAAGTAACTTAACATAAAAGGATTATACATGCTTAGTGTTTTTATATAATCTGAGGAAAATGTCAAAACGACACCAAAACCATCCAAGAAATGAAAGAGCAACTCCGGTGCAGCACGGCTCGGACAGGAACAAAAAAATACTTTAATGAACTCTAGATTGCATACAAAGTGAACGAACGGTTAAGTGCTTTCATCTGGTAATACAGACTTCATCAGAACAATTTCATACTGGTAAAAAAGTCATATAAATAGACATATAAATAGCTTTTTTGGCACCAATAAATAATAATAAATCAATTGTGATTTAAAAAGACAGTACTATACCTGAATATATGCCTAAATATGTTCTATGTAACCTCTAAAATTGTGTATCTAAGAACACATCGAAGAACTATATAAAAAATATAATAATGACATTACTAAAAACATTTCTAAAAACATTTCTAAAACATTTCCAAAATATTTCTGGAATATTTATAAATATTTATAAAATATTTCAAGAACATTTCCCTGCATGATCTGACATAATGCGTACTATGAATATAACTGTGAATAATGAATGCAAATCTGCTAACTGCAGTGTACCAACTAAATAAATACCTAATTTACATAATTATGAAATTACAAAAAATATATACATATCAACCTAACTTCTTTAAAACTTCTCCTGTTTAAAATATATACTATAGAGAATATAAATGTAATATGCAACTATCTAACATATGAATATACTTCTACGAAAAAAATATTAGTTATTAGTTATTAAATTATTAAAAATAATAGAATTATCAAATTGTTAAATTAATAAAATATCAATGTACATGAATGTACCAACTAAACATATAAATAAATAATTGAACTCATCCTGTACGGTTAGATGTTATTTAAATACAGTTATGTTGAAAAACAATTGGTGAATACATGTAACACTGAGCTACTGTACCAAAGTCAAGAATGGCTTGATACTGATATGGTCATTAATGTTTGGTTTCCTCATAGCGTCAGATAAAATCTGCCATTTACTTTCCTTCATGCCCAAAAGAGCTTTCCAATTACCACCACATGGTGAAACTTCAACATGGTCAATAATGGCAAATTTTAAAAAATGTGTATCTCCGCTTATATTGATATGTCGATATAATGCATTGTTTTTATCTTTGACCTTAATGCTATATAGGTGGTCATAAATGCATCGCTTAAACTGTCTCTCAATTTTCCCTATATAAAAAGCGGAGCATGTCATGCATTTGGCCAAGTAAACAATATTCTTAGTGTTACAATTCCCTGCTCTAAATTTTATGTATGTCCTATTGATGTCGTCTAACCTACATCCCTCTACTTCATTTATAGCATGGAATTGCTTACAGGACCCACACTTCCTAGTGGTAATAGATTTCTTCTTCTTACTGTTGTTTTAATCTGTAATGGTTTCTAATGATCTCTTTATATTCTTTCCAGTTTTATGAACAAAACATGGATGTTTACCTAAAATAGTTTCTATTTTGTCTTCTACTGTAATCAAATTCCAATGTCTCCTGATAATGTTCTTAATATAATGTACATGTGGTGAATATGTCAAAACACAAACCCGATTATTATGTACGTCCAGTACAGATATACTATTGTTATTAATAAATTGGCTACACAATAATGGGGGATATTTCTTTCCCCATTCGTTCCTAACATACTCAGTAACATTAACCAAAAGGGAAATAGGATATCCCCTATTTAAGAACATAGACTTGATGAATTCCAGTTCTTTGTTCATAATATCAGTAGTGGAAGACATACAGGCCACTCTGATACACTGCCCTTTAAATACATTTCTAAGTACATGCCAAGGATGGTCACTGGAAAACTCCAAATAATCATTGGAAAATGTTTCCTTCCTATATATTTGTGATGAAAAAAACATCATCAGAATGGCTAATATATATGTCTAAGTATGCTATACCACTATTACTTACTTTATGAGTGAATTTGAGAAATTCACTAGAACTATTAATATAGGTAATACGTAATTCAATCTTGCCAGTGGGTCCTTTCCATAACAAAAACATATCGTCCAGGTATCTGGTGTAGCATATAATATGTTGAAAAAATTCACAACCAAAAAGGTATTCTGTCTCCCATTCCAACATAACCAGGTTGGCAAAAATGGGAGCACAAGATGCTCCCATTGCTACCCCCCTGGTTTGTCTAAAGTATTCACCTTCAAAGTAAATAAAATTAATGTCTAATACCATTCCCATCATGTCCGTGATGAGACATATGCGGTCCCATTCCATGTCAGAATACTTTCTCAAACTGTTACGAAAATATGATAATCCGATGTCTTTAGAAATGTTAGAAAACAAGTCAATGACATCTATAGTAATGAAAACTAGATCATTACTCCAAACTTCAGGGGTAAGATGGGCTAAAAACATCCATGAATCCTTAATTAGGTGTGGGATTTTATTGTAAATAGGCTTAACCCATCTATCAATAACTACCCCGAAGGGGTAGATTTTAGATTTGCTACCTGAGACTATAGGTCTTAAAGGAGGGTGTACATCCTTATGGACCTTGGGAATGCCTATAATAGTTGCCAAGGTAGGGTATTCAACTTTCAGATAGTTATATATGTCACTGGTAATTCTGTTGTCTATTAAATATTCCTCCAAAGCTAGATCAATTCTTTTGTATCCTATATTAATTTCATTAAGAGAAATAGTTTCATAGTTACCAGAATCATATAAAATGTTGTGCATTACATCATAGCTCTCAACCTTCTATCTCCAAAATGAGGAACACTCGCCTTCATAATGTGGAACAAATGGGCAAAATGTGGAACACATACTAATGGCTTACTAACAACTTCAACTAGGAAGGTCATAGGATGGTTAAAATATGCTGGTTTTACTTATAAAGAAGATCCTTTAATTAATTAATATGATTAATTTCTATTTACCATAGATTTCACTTAAAAAAAGTCCTAACACTGAATTTGTGAGACTCTTTCAGTGTGGAACTTTGAGGAACTTCGCGGAACATGAACTTTTTAAGACCCCAAATGAGGTACGTTCCTCGTAATGAGGTACACTTGAGAGGTATGCATTACATTAATATAGTCCATATTGTTGAATACAACAACACCACCCCCCTTATCAGATTTCATAACCCTAATTTCATTATTAGTAATTAATTCTTTCAAACATTTGGATTCACTTTGTGTTAAATTATTATTATTCTTTTGTTTATTAAACTTGTTAGATTTATTAAATTTGTAAATGTCCTGGCATACCATTTTTTCGAAACTAGCAACTCTTGGATTGGCAGGTGAAACAAAAGTGCTCTTCTTTTTCATTACCTTAGGTGTGAAGTAACCATTATTCTGGTCATTGGCTTTAAAAAATAAAGCCAAATTAAACCTCCTACAGTATAATTTCATTTCGGTGATGGTATCTACTAAATTGAATTTCACTGTAGGAATAAACTTCATCCCCTTAGAAAATAGCATAAAAAATTTGTTGGTAATATCCATATTGGTATAGTTAAACACATTAAAGCCGTTAAAAGTATGCACCATATTGTCAGCCTCAGTATTGCTGTCATGCAATGTATTATATGATTTTCCATCTGTGAGATCAACAGGATTGTCAGTAACTATGCTATTAACACCAAAAAGAAGTTAGACTCTCTAGCCTGATAGAAGGATGTTGTCACTGTTTCTATCTCCATTCCTGTTGTCTCTCTCTTGTGTTCCACTGGGCATAATGTTTTTTCGGGGCTGGATAATATTTACCCCCTTGAAAATTAGAATCCTTATCAAAATGTCTAGCAACATTCCTATAAGTCATTTCCCTATCAAATATATTGTTCTCATTTGGCCAAATGTAGGCCCTATCATTCTCATAATGTTCAACATCCCGTTGTATTTTCCTACTTTTCCTTTGATGTATCCCTTTAGCTTTTTGTTCAGCCAATTTAAACTGTTTATCATATAAATCTTGCCACTGGGGAAATAACAAATCAGTGACTATTTCCTGATTGAGTTTTTCCACTTCTTGCACTAAATGAGATAATTTCTCATTATTTTTCTTCATAAGGGTATTCATGTAACTAAAACCAAAATTATCAAACAATTTGTTAAATTCAGATTTGGTAGTGTTATTTAAATCAAGTCCCATAGGTATTTTAAAAAACCTGAGACCCTTAGGTACAGCATGCATAGAAATACATTTGGCTAGATAAGAGTTATCAATTTTTATACTTTTAACTGTCAGCAGGTTCTTTCCTAAGGAAAAAATCATGTATTTTAAAGTCCCCTTGGAATTACTGTGATATCTGCCGTCAGTATTGTTTTTCAAATATCCTCCACTGTTGGTAAACTCATACTCATCACTGAGAAAACGGTCAAGACAGCCTTTGTCAGATAAATATTTTGTTCTGTCTGAACAGTGAGTTTTGATACAGTTACTGGTATTGTAATTATGATGGTTAGGACTGGAAGATGTAGAAATGGTAACAGTACCTTTGTGACTGTCCAAATTGGTCCTGGTCGTAGAAGCATAAGTCTTAGTAGGTAACTGACGTTTGGGACACACTCCCATATGTTCCGCCTCTTCACAAACATGAAAAAGACTAAAATCAAAAGTAAAATCATTGCCTGATGTAATGCTAGCATTATTATTCCTATTCCATGTAAGCGGTAGTTTATGAAGAGAAACATCAGTGCCATTCCGGTTGTTCCCTTGTCCATTAGGAATGTCAATTTGTGTGCTGTTGTCAACACAAGTAGTGACAGTTTTTGTATCCATAGAAAGTGACACGTCCTTCTTGTCCTTGTTAGGAGGTGTAGGAACTGTGAGCATTCGCCCCACAAGTTCAATGAGCTGAGATACTTCTTCTCTTAAGGTAGACAGCTCCAAATGTATTTTTGAAATCTCGTCCATGTTTGATAAAGCCTGGCACACTTCATTGCTACTATCCATTTCGGTCAACTACTGACAACAACAACAAAGAAAAACAGCCGAGGAAAATGTCAAAACGACACCAAAACCATCCAAGAAATGAAATAGCAACTCCGGTGCAGCACGGCTCGGACAGGAACAAAAAAATACTTTAATGAACTCTAGATTGCATACAAAGTGAACGAATGGTTAAGCGCTTTCATCTGGTAATACAGACTTCATCAGAACAATTTCAAACTGGTAAAAAAGTCATAAATAGCTTTTTTGGCACCAAAAAATAATAATAAATCAATTGTAATTTAAAAAGACAGTACTATACCTGAATATATGCCTAAATATGTTCTATGTAACCTCTAAAATTGTGTATCTAAGAACATATCGAAGAACTATATAAAACTTATATAGTTCTTGGATGGTTTTTATATAATCTGACTTAAGTGACTTACCAAGATTAAGTGTAATTGTCGAAATTCTATGCAAGTACAGATCATGCACTTTTGAGTGAAGTCATAAACCTTCAAATGTCTATGTTAATGTGTTGATTGGTAATAGTATTTGACACAGGAAATATTTTTGTTGATTTTCTGCTATACAGTGTTAACATTTTAATGTCTTAGCTATGTTGTTGTTGTTATTGTGTCTTTCGGCTTTTCCCGGTTAGGGGTCGCCACAGCGGAACTCCGGTCCGCTAATGATTGGTAGTTGATTTTTATGTGCTGAGTTACCAGCCCTAACGCACAACCTTCAAAGAAGGTACACCCGTTCACGCATGTCTCCACACAGAAGACGCTCTAGCTGAGAATCGAACCGGACAGCGTATTACTGTGAGGCAACAACGCTACCGCAGCACCACCACCACGGGTATTTTAATGTCTTAGCTATAACTTTTATAAATGTTTCTAAGTGCAAGGTCTTAAATACACATGACAAAATTATCATCTAAATTAGATGTGTAAGTCATGTGTACTCATAAGCTGCAACTATCAAAAAGTATTTGTTAAATGACAAAAACTAAAGATGTTCTACTGTTGTACGATTTGGTAAAGTGAAGTGTGTAATACTGGTCATAATGTCATTTAGATGTAATAAAGATGACTTTTTTAAAAATGTTATTTCTCTGATTGTCACTTTTTTTGCAAATTCAAAGCAGTTAAAATTTGTTTTCTTTGCTGAGTGTGAATTGTGTATGGTAATATGATACAATGGCAGGGATTCATGAACAATTGTGTAGGCTTCGCACAGCACCTACACAATGTGTACATGTTAGCAAGATGAGCAGTAGTGCTAATTGCATATGCATGCTGCTCATCATGTGTGCATGACTACAAACAAGTTGTCATGATCAGCAACAGTGTTGGCAGCCAGGAAACTATGTTGAGCAGCACGACGACACACAGTAAACAAACAAGCTTGCATATGGGTAAAGCTGTATAGCATCCTCGCATAGACAGCATGAAGAGCTGCATAAGGTAATTAATGCAAACTGTACACAGGCAGGGAAAGTTTACTGAGTGTACTATGCACATCAATCATACATATGAATACAGTAAAAGTAAGAGGGGAGGGGAAGCGGCAAGGGTAACTGCAACACGTGGGTTACTAGACAGGAAAAGTGTACTGAGGACAATGTACAAAGAATTCAAAGAGATGTATACAGAAAGATGCAAGGGGGAAGGGTAAATGTTCAAAATCTAGTATAATTGATGTGAATGTGCCTATGTAACAAAGACAATTTTATAATAATAACATTTTGCAATATGTATAATATACTAATTAACAGTGGTCAACTTCCTGAGCAAATATAAGTAAACAAAATCACACAGGATGGGACAGTTACACAAATTAACACTATAAAAGAGGGAAATGACACAATGTATGCATGTCATTGGCATGCTCAGTTGAGATGATAGCTCAGAAGGACAGTATATATATATATATATATATATATATATATATATATATATATATATATATATATATATATATATATACATATATATATATATATATATATATATATATACTATAGGATATCTGCACAGCATGCTTTCCTTCAATATAGCATGCTAAAAAATAGTAATGACTTAGAAGTCACAATCTCCTTTTGCAAGGATCAAACTCATCCCACCATTGTTTACATACAATGACCTGTGTATTAACTTTGTACACCACAGAAAAAGGCCTAACACATGTTTGAGGAGGATCATCTTTAACGGAAATTATGCACTTCAATAATGATTATACATTTCATATGTAGGTGTGCGTGTCACTTTACAAATGTGGGAGTAGAGTGTGACATTTGTAAAACCCTTTTGTAAGGCACTCATCCCTGACACAGTTATTGTGCTGACAGATAAGAACAGATGCAAACCTGACATCATGATGCAATGTATTCCCCAGAGCTGTATTATTGTCAGCATCTGCCACAGGTGGTAGAAATGGGTGTTGTGACAAACAAATTAAATTAATGTGTGTATTAAGAAAGGATCCTGATAATGTAATATCAGCATCTCAGACTGATAGCACGTTAATGAGTACACTCATGAGCACAAAAATGTGATCAGTCCTATATCAATGTTCCATGGTTTCTCTGTATGTCTGCACACATACCACCCAAGAACTGGAGCACACTCATATACACCACCGGACTCAATGCATATGCCAAGTAGCACCTTCACCATGACATTGGCAGAACAAATGTCTACTGCTATAAGATCCAAAGCTACATTCACATGTGCTGGTGCAACATATCAAGGGATAAGACTGATGTGATGTAATGGTTGTTGTGCGACATCAGTATGTTCACATAAAATTAAACCCTATGCTAGAAATGAACATCATGTTGTACAATTCCTCTAAATAACGATATTACTATTAATCACATTCACCACAGTGAAACTGTTATCACAGCTGTTGAACTCCACCTATGTGAAGTCATTCAATCAGTTGTATTTGCCAATATTTTTATCATATAAAATTGATGAGGGAGGCCTCTGCCACTCTAGATGTACAAAGTTTAATTGGGGTGAATGTCTTTCATGCATGACAGTTAAGGACACAAATATTTACAGGCACTCAATGCTGCTTTGGAACACTTGCCTAATCATTGGGAATGTCAGGACCAAAGTGGGATCAATGAATGTGCCATAGTATAAATGCATCCCCAATTGCCATATGTGTGGTTCTGTGACAGCACTACAGCACGTGTATGAGTCAAGGAACATTAGTCCCTGTAATTACTTAGAAAGATTTTCGCTGTATGTCAGACAACATTGCCTATTGCTAGGTGTACCCAAACACACTTGTAGCCCCCTGGTATTGTCACTGTGATGGTAGAACAACAACAATGATGTTCAAAGTGAAAATAATCCCATACTGGAACACATGCCTTACACAGGCAGCAACATACATTACATCTTCTCATTTCCTTAATTCTGTGGAGGTGCTTCACTACAAGTGGGATGTATTGACAATCTATACAAATGACAGCATCAGTCTTCAATACAGTCTTTCCAAAGAAAATGTAGAATAAAATCTTGCAACAAGAAACATCTATACAGGAATGTAGCACATGTGGGTGCCAGCACTGTTAACAACACGTACGCTGACTGCAAGCTGTGACATCAGGATTTGAGCTATATGGGTAACATCACAGGCTTATGAAGGTTTGATGAAACACAAATGGATCTACAGATTTATTTGATGACTACGACACTGCACATTTCAATGGATGACATCTCCATTGTGTATTACCTTCATATTTCTGCTGAAAGTAGTTGCACAGCACAATCACACTGTTACAGATATAACTTACATATGTATGTGCAGTCTGTTCTGCACAATAAGAGGAAGAAACAGAATCACAGAGAACAGTCATTCATGTATTCATACTGCCTACTAATAAGCTGAAAGAATCTACACACAAGTGTGTTATACATACACACACACACACACACACACACACACACACACACACACACACACACACACACACACACACACACACACATATGACAGGAGAGGCTCCACTGCATATAAGCCACACAGCATCTTTGAAAGGATGACATCAGCTGTGTCAAGCAAAAGAGCTATGTGTGGAAAAATGCCTCTTACAGCTATGTGGACTTCTAAATGTTGTCAGTATCAAGGTGCAGTACACTCCTGTATGCACCTACATTCACGCACACAATCAAGAGAATCTTACTGCTGTATTCGAGCTCCATACCTATCAACCGACACAGTCTACACACAAGTATCCTGTATGCATGTGCCACAGGAGACATCTGACTTTAGTGGTGTGAGTGTGTATTATTGAAATGATAACCTCATCAGTGTGACACAAATATGTTTGTGGACAGAGTGAAAAGGGGATGTGGGATTTATTTGATAATGTAACTCTCTCTCATGCATGGGAGTCAAATGAGCACACCCATTGAGTTAGTGTTCCAGTGATGCAGTGGCCTCAATATCACACACAAAAAAAATATTGTTGTGAGATTAGAACCCCCTACCTATCTAGCTACACAATCTAGAGGACATAGTACTTAATGCAAGAGCCACAACAAAAGTATGAGCTCAATAGTGTGAGAGTGCACCTTGCAGAGGATGACATCAGCATTGTGTGGCTGAGAAGATGATATTGGCAGAACGGTCTGACAGTGAGGTGTACTCATGCTACAGTGTAAAATTGACTTCAGGCTACTATTATATTGAGGCAGTCAGTAGTTTATGTCATACACACACACACACACACACACACACACACACACACACACACACACACACACACACACACACACGCACACACACACATACACACACACACACACACATTGACTGTCATGTGATTGGATCACCCTCCCTATCTAGCTGCATAATCTAGAGAACATAGTACTTAACTCATTCAAACCTATAACACCTTTTTTCTATCTTCCAATTCACACCCATGCCTCCTTATGGTATCCATATTTTTTTACCCTTTTGTTTGTCTGGCTAAATGACTTACCAACTAATAATAGGCAGTATTAGAAAGTGCAAGTAGTCATTAAAACAATCACACCATGACTGCTAATACACAATGTGTTGCAGTAGACAAATTAATCAATGTTTGTCACTTATTATTCATATTTTCATATTTATGGTCATATTTTCATAATTGAGTGCCCTACATGTTATTGAAGGGTATGGTATGATATGCTGTGGTGGAAGAAAGGAAACTTTATTATCAATGTCCATTTATATTGCACTATACCTTGAGATACTGCTAGTTGTTTATTAGCAATTATGAACATAATATATCCATGTGTACTTAATACTTTAAAATTTAAGTGACTTTCAAACTGTTGCATGACATTTGGAGAAACCTTACATGTTATTGACAAAATATGTCTTTGATATTTGCACTGTAAGTTGCACATCTTGATAGTCAGTGTTATTTATTTTGTTAGTGATACAATTGAGCACAATTTTATATTTCTGTATACCTCAATAAACAGAGATGAATTTATTGTTATGTGAAAGCTTATGTCTGGTTAACAAAGATATTCTAACAATATATGTCCATATTGTACAGTTTCCAAGTTATGACTGTTTCTGATAATTTAGCAAAAAAATATAATTTGATGCTTGTCTGCATTATAATGTATTATAACACTAATAAAAATACTATGAATGCACTGACTGTTATCACTGTAAATACTACTTCTTACTGATAACACTATTTGTAAAGTTGTGATAGCTTTTGTTATTCACAAAATATATACATTTATTTATCACATGCAATTTATGTTCATTTTTCGGATAGTTTAAGATCTGTGTAGGTTGCTAGAGATATGACATTCCACACCACAAGCACTACTGCAGAAGTCTGAATTCAATAGTGTGAGAGTGCAATTTATGGAGGTTGACATCTGTATTGGGTTGCTGAGAAGATGATATTAGGAGAAAGGTCTAACATTGATATGGACTCACCCTGCAGTGTAAAATTTACTCCAGGTTACTATTTTATTGAGGCCAGTAGTAGTTAAATTCATATTTACACAACTCTGCACACACGCATAGACATTAACTGCTGTAAGATTAGAAACTCCTATCTATACAGTCCAGAAGACACAGCACTTGACACAAGTGTCATCACAGAAGTCTGACAATTTCACTGTGATAGTGCAGGGTAGATAAGATTAGCTTCTCGTTCTGTGTCAGAGAAGATATTGTGATGTTGAAGGGTTAGTGCAAACCCATATTTATTGATATGAAGGAGTAAGTACAATGTGAGGATCAATAATACATACATACATACTACTGACATATGTCAGCTATGTTGTCATTAATGTATACTACAGAATGGACAGTGACATGTACCTACCTGCCTTGTGTATATGAGGCACACACACACACTTGTGAAACACAGAATGAACAATGACTCATTCATGGATCATTGGGTTATGATGATGGTATTTAAACCTGGTACCACTACTAGCAATGGTATGTGCTCATGCATGTGGACTGTGGACTGTCAATACCAAGCAATATTTAATGTTTCAATGTAGAAGGGATAAAAATATGCTTTATGTGCTTCAAGGCTGTATGTAGTTGTTTATCATTTATAAGTATCACTGCTGCAGTGTAGACCCAACTGTCCAGAATGAAGTTGTCAGTTAACCACACAGTTCACTGCATTCTCCATGAGTACATTGAACAACTCCCATGTAATGAAGTAATATAATCCAACAGCAATTCTTATTTTTTTGCAAATCTCTTCCTAAAGCTCAATGCTAAGAAACCTATTTGCATGAATGTTAGAAAAATGTTAGTGCATGCTTGATGATACCTTGATGTGCTGAAATGGGACTGTGACGTACCAGTGTTCAATGGTTTTCAGTGCTGCTCTGCATATTGTATTATACCTTTCCATTTTAGCCCCAAAACTCAATTCCAAAACAAAGTGTTCTGCTTGCCTTCTCCATTTGTGCAGCACTGGTCTGTAAGCACACAATACTGTCTGCTGAAAGAAAAAGTGAAAACTTTAATTTGGTTTGCCTTCTGTAGTGCAAACAGGCTTAACGTTGATGCATGGCCATCAGCTCTCTAGGCAGTACTCAATAGAGAAAAATTCACCTGTCAACCTAGCTTTCTCTGTGGAACAAGGTGTAAGTTCTCTGAGCTAAATGAAAAAGCAAGAGTTGAAGCACAGTTTGACTAAAGTAAGCAGATCATTTTACAAATCATGTCAGAATGTGATTATTATAGTAACTTTTTATCATTACTTGAAGGATACACAGGAATGATTATTTTAAATATGTGGTCTGGCCAAATTGCGTGTGTGATCCTAGAGAAATAATCTTTTATACCTAATGCATACAAGACATGTTTCAAGGAAAATCACATGTTAACTGGGTGTACAATGTGGTGTAAGGCAAACACTCACTGCATTTTGCAATAACACCTGCAGTGACATTTAGCATCACATAGTACAGGTGCTTGTTGCTAGACATTGCACAAATCCACTTCTTGCCAGTGATTTCCTGTAGCCTGCCTTTACTCTGTATTCTGATAGTGCCGCTTGTTTAAGCACCTTTGTGTGAGGAAAATCTGACTACTGTGGGTGATGGCAATAACTAACCAGATTTGGCCATAGGACATGAACAGCTATTCACCATCACTCATCATTGGTGTGCAATTCCAATGTCTGCACAAATGCTGAGGAGAAAAGAAGTGAAGGCTTTCTTATAGACCATTTCTGGCCATATGCATTGTGTGATTCTATTTTTTGACCAGATTAAATGTGTAAAAAATGGAGTTGACAGGAATGTGGTGAAGTGGGAGGGGTATGCAAAGGGGAGGACACAGGAGAAAGACTAGAGGAATTTGCAGGAAGTAAGTGGGAGAGAACCACAGCTATCTACTTCTTTACAACATAAATGCAGAAATGTAGCCAGCATTTACTGAATTTGGAATGTCACTACATCAAGAGTAATTGACAACAACAGAATGATGTTGTATAGCCAACTGTACCAAATCAAGTGTGTCAAGATGACAAATAGGTGAAGTGGAGAGCTGTGTATGGTTCATTATTTTTTTGTGGGACAAGCATCCATTGTTTCCTTTTTTCCTTTCAAAGAGAGAAGAATGTTTATAAATAAGCTTACAAATATGAGGGTCAGGTAGGAAGGTTAGGTGAGGAAGCAGGTACAGACCTACATGACAAACAAGAAAGACAAGGATGATGATGGGCACAAAAGGTTAGGGGACACCATGATTGGGGATAGGTAGGGCACATCAGAGGTGTACCCACAACAAGCCTGAGAACAGGGAGAATCTAGTCCTCACCCTCAGAACTGACATCAATGTCATCTGTCTCAGTTTCCTGTGTTAGTGCTCAATATGGCATCATCTTGGTACTGTGATGAAGCACCTTTAGTACATGGTTGATTTGGGCACCAAGGCCCCTTCCCATTATACCCTCCACCAAGCCTGTCAGCTCTTGGGGGATAACAAATTCATCACCTCCACTAATATTACTCCCACAGGGTATCAGTGCAGCAGTTGCCAGTCAGAGCTACCTGATGCAGGTAGGGCAGGTAGGGAAGTAGTTGTGGAGGTAGCGCTAACAATGTGGGGACCCTGACATCCTGGGTGTTGGTGCTGCAACCTGTGCAGGGATGGTGACAAGATCCAGAGTGGTTGGTGTACCTCTCTGTGCTGCATGCCAGGTTTTGTAAGGAGAAATGTATGACAACAGAACATTTTTAAGCCACATAAAATATAGCCCCCCCAAAAAGAAATAAAAAATTGAGAGAGAAGGGGTGGGGTGCAACAAAAAAGAGAGAGAATTAGATCAATGGCATATCACATGACTATATAATTTCAGAAAATAAGTTATGATTTCTCAGTGTATACAACTTTGCCATATCCAGGCATGATGGGAAGGTCTTACTCTGTTGTACCATTAATCAACTGCACAGCTATGATATCATAAATAAAACTATTTATTACAGTATTGTCATATTGCATGAAATTACAATAGTTATTAGGCTTACAGTAAGACCTGATGCATATGTACCCCATACCTTTCTAAGGTGAGTTAACCTCTCTTGGTGCATCTCACATTTGCTACAATGTCTTAAACAGATGTATAAAACATGGAGAGAAGAATAGACTTGAAAGCATACTGAATAACACTCTTGGATGGTTACTGTATTCTATATCATTTACTACAGATGGGTCAGTATACTTACACAAATGAGGGATGTCAACAGTTCTAAATTCATCCTCCCATCTGCTAAGGAGGTCCCTCTTGCACCATTTCAGATCACTATAGTGGTGATGACAATTCTCTCCCATGCATTAGATGCCAGTTGTACTAGAGACAGCTTTGGCTGATCTGTTTCAAGCCTCAGTCTTATACTGATGCCCAGTATAGTCCCCCTGCAGCAGCCTATAGCTGTAGCATTTCATGAGGCCTGCCACAAGACTCTTTTACTCCTCAACATCCCACCTCTGCCCTCTAAATTTAGCACCATCATCTCCTGCACCAGGATACCAGATGGCTTAATGGTTAAGGTCTTTGTCTCCCATGCACAAGGTGCAAGGTTCGATCCTGACCTCTGTCCAATGCCTGTTTGGAGTTTGCATGTTCTCCCTGTGTCTCTGTGGGGTTCCTTCCATGTCCAAAAAACATACTGAGTGCTTCCATCTCAAACTAACCAAAGAATGGAGCTGTTGGCAGCAGCACAGACTCTACATGGTGTCCTACAGGGGTAAGAGTTGTACAGACCAACCAGTTTGGTCATCTATATCTACTGTGGTGTAATAGTAGAACACGGATCAGAGACTGCATGCTGTGGCAGGACTAGCTACTCAAAGGTGTAAAATATGGCTGTAGGTGATTCAGTCATGTTAACTAATGTCACCAAAAATGGACATGGGTAGTTATCAGTGATAAGTGAGTTGAGGACCTGGCCTACTCTGACCCACACCAGGGACCCTTGCTAATGGTGGGAGGGGTATATGTGCCCCTATTGACCAGTGTGTGCCTGCTATAAAGCCCAGCAGCCCTGGGTCAATACGGTGTATAGTTGCCCAGCCTGGGTTACCTGGGATAGTTCTGTTGAGTGAAAGCTCCACGTAAAACCAACCAACCTGCCAAACACGAACTGAGAATTGCTACACTTAATGTAGGTTCACTGACAGGACGCAGCTTGTAAGTGAATGACATGATGGTATGGAAAGGCTAAACATCCAGGTCTATATTACATGGTCAAAGTTTCAAAACTTCGAATCTGATATGGTCGACACCATATGATCGAAGTTTTGCAACTTCAAAAATGTAATAAAAACACAACAACCTACATAAATAAACCATTTAAATGCTCTAAGCAGGAGTGCAAGCTCCTCCTGCACCCCCCACCCCATTACTTAAATATACCAACTCCAAGATCACACTACAGTGCAGAAAAGGGAAATCTTCCCTTTCTCCACTGTACAGAGATCTCCGTTAAATGATTCAAAGTTTCAACCTTCGATCATATGATGTCGACCATATGAGATTTGAAGTTTTGAAACTCTGATCTTCTGATATAGACCCAGACATCTTATGTATCCAAGAGACGAGATGAAAGAGCAGTGTAGCAAAGCTACGTAGCTTGGGATCCAGACTCTGCTACTCAGGTAGGGGAGGGGCTTCAGAAGGCAGTGAGAGATATCATCAGAATTAATGACAGATTCATGGCAATCAGACTCCAGTGTAACGATAGGGCAGTATTCATAATCTCAGCCTATGTCCCACAGGAGGATTGTGATAGTGAGGAAAAGAGTGCATTCAGACAGCAGTTGCAGGACCTACTAGATAAAGCAGGACAACATGAATTGGTGTTGATAATGGGTGATTTGAATGCACATATTGGGACAGATAGAACAGGATATGAGGACTGCCTTGGTCCACATTGGTGGGGCAACAGGAATAAAGAAGGAGAATCCATTCTAGACTTCTGTCTGGCAAATGACTTGACAATAGCCAACACATGGTTCAGAAAGAGAGAAAGTCACAAGATCACATACAAGACATGCAACTCAGGTACCTAGCAAGGAAAATGCACTGGGGGTGATTGCAAAGTCATCCCCAGTGAAACAGTTGGCCCACAGCATAAGCTATTAGTTGCCGCAATCATCTGCAAGCAGTAGTCAGGGAAGACTCTAAGGTCAAAAGAGACCAGACTGAAGACCTGGAAGTTGACTGGAGAGAAAATACAGCAATTCAAGGAATTACTCAGGGCTCTAGCACTCCAGGAAGAGGAGTAAATAGGTGGAGTTGAAGAAGAGTGACTGCGCCTAAAACCATATGTGTTAGGACTACAGAAAAGATATGTGGTTGAGCCCGGTATGGAAATAAGGTACATAAGAAAAGCTGGTGGTGGAATGCAGAAGTCCAGGAAGTCATCAAAAAAAGAAGGAGTGCAGTAAGATGTGGGAGATAGAAAAGACTGACGAGGCTAGGAAGGACTACTGGTTGGCTAATAAAGAAGATAGAAAGAAGTTGCAATAGCAAAGAATGGGAGGCACTCTACCAACTTCTGGAAAGTGACTCAATAAGGGGCACAAAGAAACTATATCAGGTTGCAAGGCAAAGACAGAAAGATAAAGAAGATAGTCAGACACCCTTCATAAGGGATGCCAGCAACAACCTGCTCACCAGTCCATAGGACATCAAAGGCAGATGTAAGGAGTATTTCCAGCAGCTTCTGAATGAAAAAACCCAAAGAAGCTGTACTGTCCCAGACACAGCCTATGATGAGAGAAGAAGAGGGCCCCACCTTAGAAGAAGTAAGAACAGCACTAAGGAAGATGAAGTCAGGGAAAGCAGCAGGCTCAGATGAGGTCACAGCAGATATGATAAAGATGCTGTGAGATGGGGAAAAATGCCTCCTGAGGGTACTAATAGCAGTGTGGAGAATAAGGCATATCCCAGATGACTGGCATGCCAATGTACAAGAACAAAGAGGACATCCACAACTGTGGGCAGTGCAGAGGCATCGAATTCCCACCACATTGCATGAAAGTTCTGGAGAGGATAACTGATAAATCGATACACAGAGTAGTAGAATGTAAGATGGGAGATGAGCAGTTCAGATTCAGATCAGGATGCAGCGCAACTGACCTGATGTTTGCATTCAGACAGATAATTGAGAAGAAGTTAGAAAAGAGGAGAGCCCAACTGGGCATGCCTAGACTTGGAGAAAGCATATGACAAGGTCCCAAGAAAGCTGATCTGGGCAGTACTGTGGTGGTCTGAAGATCCAGAAACATTGGTAGAATTAGTGCAGGCTATGTACAAGGACCCAGTAACTCAAGTACAAATAGTGTTCAGCCTCACAGAGAGATTCCCAGTGGGAGTGAGTGCACACCAGGGTTCAGCTCTGAGCCCACTGCTGTTCATACTGGTGATGGACTACATTAGCAAACAGGTTGAAGGGGACAGATCAAAAAAACTGCTGTATACACAGTACAGGCAGACTCTGAGCTAAAACTTCAGCAAAGGATAGGAGAATGGAATGCAAATCTGAAGGAACATGGGATGAAACTAAGAACAGATAAGTTGGTGGTTACCTGAAGCAAATTGGGGAATCAGAAGAAGCTGAGAATAGAGATAGAAGGGAAGACAGTGGGACAGGTAAACAACTTCAAGTATCTGGTTGAGGAGAAGGGTAGTCTGAATGAAGAGGTGAAAGCTAGAATCAGAGAGGCTAAAGCCAAATGGCATATAGTATCAGGTGTAGTCTATGACAGAAGAATGCCAAAGAAGCTGAAAAGTAAGGTGTACAAGACAGTGGTGTGATCAGTACTGCTGTATGGTACAGAAACCTGGGCAGTAAAGGCAGAACAGTTGAAGAAGCTAGAGGTGATGGAAATGAAGTGCCTGAGAAAGGTGGTAGGATGCACACTGTAGGACAGATAAAGAAATGAGGACATAAGAGCAGAAGCCAAAGTAGCTCCAATTGCAGAAAAGATCAAAAAGAACATATTACGGTGGTTTGGACACGTGCAGAAAAGCAGAAGACAGTCTGGTGAGGAAGATTTGGGTCAGACAGGAAGAATATAAGAGGAAGCAAGGACATCCAGAAAACAGGTGGATGGATTGTGTGAAAGAAGATCTGCGACAGTCAGGCATGAGTGTTGAAGAAGACAGGAGTGTGACACTGAATCGAGAGAGTTGGCAAAAGTTAGCATGATACCCTGACCCCATGTAGAAAAAAATGGGAAAAAAGGGGGTTGATGATGATCTCCTGCACCAGCCATGCCTGCAGAATTCAAGCAGCAATTGGTGCTAAATTGTATTTAGAAGCTACTGCACAAACACACATAACCGTGCCCACTGCATTTGTGCAATGGAAAGCAAAGAGAGGCAGTTGCTACCAAAGAGGAAGGTATCAAACAGAGATGGAGGTGTGAAACATATCAGTGAGATGTGCCATGTGTGATGGCTGATGCTCATCCTCTTCACACTTTTTCAGATGCTGAACACTGACAGGCTCAATGGCTTAGCTTATTATCCTTGGTGTTTTGGAGGTTAAATAGGATGACTTGGCACATAACTTTCTGGAATTACACACTGTAAAAAGTTAGCTGACCAATGTGGGAATCAAACCTAAGGAAGAAATAATGCATAAATTTCAATCAAGCTGATTATTTGTCAGTGCTACAGGAGAACTCCCTTTCAAATATGTTTATTAAAGATGAACTGCATTCAGTATGACTGGAGACATATATGAAATAGGCCTGTATGTGTTTGATTTTATGAAGTCTTATGAAATTCTTTACCCTGAAAGAGCCATTATTACTGTTTGTGAATGTATGTCAGATGGATGGACTTTCATGAGCTGATTAATACAGGTTGGAGTATGATGCACACATATATACTTCACTACACATACTGTCCTAAAACATGGAGTTGGGCTACATGAGGACAGAAGTTCATTTTAATTCAGGTATTCTCCCCATCATAGATATGCAACTGCATTGTTAATTCATTATCATAATTATCCTGCTTAAACAATTAAGCACACATTCAACTATATAAGTAAATCATTTATGAAATATGCTACTTAGAAAAATATATCTATCAGGGCATTAATGAGACATTTCTTGAAATAAACATAACTATGGTAGGATCATAGGATCATATGAAGTTACTGGGCTATTGGCCTTGAGGCCCTTACAAGCCTAGTCAAGAATTTAACCCCTGTTCCAACAAGTCAGCAGCCTATGCCACTGTCCAGCAGGGATACAGGTAGATTCCCAGGGGTGTAGTTTCTGTTCCCCATCCAGTTATCCAGGTTGCACTTAAAAAGGGTTAATGAGGTACTCTGCTTGATGTGGAAACGGAGTCTATTCCACAAAAGGGGGAGTCTCTGGGACACAAATCTGTCCCATCAACAAATCCTATTTATGTCACAGACCAGGCTGAGGTCACTCATATGGGTTACTTGAGAGGAACTTGACTTGCGGATATGCAGTAGTCCCATGAAGATGGGGTTTGAGATTGCTTTGTATGCCAGATAGAGGTTACTACTGAGAAGTCTGTATGAGACTGAGTAGAGGGACAGGGTCTTTAGCCTAGCTGTGTAGGTTAGATGTTTGAGGCCCTGGATTCTCCTGGTGAGGAACCTCTGTGGTCTCTCCAGCTGCTGTATGTGCTTTGTGAGGTACATGCTGAAAGGGGCATTGTACTCAGTCATTGGCCTTATAAGGGAAGAATACAGGGATGTTATGACCACCTTGTCACTGGATGAGATACCCTTACTAATGAAGTGGGGCATGTAGAAAGCTTTCTGTACAATGGAGGCAATATGGTGGTCTAAAGTCAGTTTGCCATCAACCTGGGTGCCCAAGTCCCCCATGACTGATTACATGCTTAGGACCTTATTATCAGTGTGTTAATTTGTGGGGACATCAGTCTCCCCAAAGGGGATGATGATGCATTTTCTGGCATTCAGTTTGAGGCCATGTTTCTGGCACCAGTCATTTCATCACTGGGGTTATTGATGACAGCACCCAACTTACAGTCATCTGCAAACATGGTCAGCCATAGCCCACTGGTTTTGGCCTGCACCTCAGAAAAGTATATCCCAAACAGCAGAGGCCCCAAGATCGATCCCTGAGGTACATTGCTCATTATGGGCCTACTGCTTGAGGTGACTACCCCTATTTTGCGAGGTCAGTTCTGTAAGTGAGCCAGTTTGCTACCAATCTGGTAACATATGGATTGATGCCTAGTTGAGAGAATTTATCTATTATAACTGAGTGGGGAATAATATCGAAGGTTTTGGCCAGGACTAGGTAGGTGGTGTGCACCATCATCCCCTCATTTATGGCCTTGGTGACTGCCTAAAAGAATTTTAACAAATTTAACAGGCATGACTTCCCCTTGACAAAACCAAACTGTGTGGGATTGAGTGTCTGAAGGTTGTCAATGTCCTTGTTAATGAGGTCCATGATAATCTGCTCCATGACCTGCAGATCAGGCTAGTTAGGCTGATGGGTCTATAACATCCTGGATCTGTGGCTGCTTCATCTTTGTGCAAAGGGATGACTGTGGCTGTCCTCCACTCAGCTGGATTAGCCTTTTGTATATAGTGTTACCTTCCTAATCAAAGTGTTATTAGAAATTGCAATCTGACACCTTTTGTAAAAAATAATCATTATGTGGTTTTGAACCTTGGATTATCTGGTTTTATCACTCAAGTCAGTACACTTATACCTTGTGCACAGAGACAATTACAGAGTAAGTGGACGTTCTCTACTCAGTACTGTCCAGACTGCTGATGTCCGTGCATTGCTGCTAACCCTATTTGCTCTACAGAAGGCTTCCCAAATACAATTTGTCACTTTTTTTCCTTAAGCGTGTAAGCTTGACTGTGTGCTGTTCATCAGCAAGCGTCTGCACAAGGCAAGAAATAGGAAAAAAGTATATGATGTACTTATGAAAGTAAGTCATGTATTTAGTGTAAAAAATCCACATTTCCTTCACACTGTATGGATTCGAACCCCAAGGAAACATTTTAAGGGACCAAACCCACTGAATTTACAGCTTCCCCCACAGTAACAGGAATACAAAATGTGCACACCACTCACTCATGAGAAATATGGTGCATTGATGCCAACACTGTTTGCATTAATGGAAATTTAAAAAAAATGAAATTGTTCACTCTTTCCTTTACCTGTGAGTCCTGTTTGCACTCTGCTAAGTAGTGTGGGAATTACACAGGCAAACAAAACATGTATAGCAACTTATATTTCGCACAACACAGGGTGTATTTTCACATTTTCTACAAACATTCCAAGTAACATGGGGATTCAAGCTGGATTCAAGCCTTACATCCTCTTTCCTGTTTCTTTAAAATCATTTCATGTAACTCATGTACTACACTGCTACTTTAGATGCAATGTATATTTTTTTTCTCTTACTGCTGTTCACAGTGCTGTAGCAAAGTACACTTGAGACACTCTAAAATGTGCTACTGATGGCATGTCAAATTGCATTTCTTAGTTTGTAGAGCATTTCTTAGTTTGTAGAGCAGTGTTCCCTCATTCACTGCTTTGAAGAGATGCCAACCATTAGTGAGCATTGCCAAAAATCCATGCAAATGAAGAACAAAAAAGGAAAGAAAAAAATTGTCAGTATTAACAAATATTGGAGAATAATAATGAAAAGGCAGAATTGTGAAGTTTCCCAGATCTGTGTATTTTACAACTGATCATATGCTCAGAAAACTTGCATTAACTCTGTTAGACACCACACTATCTGGAACTGACCCAACTCAGTACAATAACAAAACACATTCTGTTGTGTGTTTTATCCCACTTTGCTCCCAAGACAGGACCAGAAATTGTTCCTTTCCCATTTGATTGAACATGTCTAGAGCAATGTGATGTTGACAAATATTTTACACTAATAACAGCCTGCACCATTTTAGTATCAGGTTGCCAATACTGCCATCTAATTCATCTCTTTATTTTCTGAGCATCTTCCCCTCTTTTCAGGTTAACTACACTAATGCAATTTCATGGCCATTTACTTGTATCTTTGTTTCAATGTTTAATATAGCTGATTAGCATTTTAGGCAGAGTTTAAGCAAAAGATGGACAGTGCACTCTTAGTTCATAGATATGACTGTTGTTAAGGCTGTTCTTATAGCTCTCAAGGTACTTACACTTTTTATTTTAAGTCTTCTTTGCATGACACAAACACCAGAGAAAATAGTCACTTCAGTATCACTTGTTGTTGAAGTCAGATCAGTCAGTAACACTTGCAAGCCATTAGCAGCTAACATTTGTTATTGCTCCTCCCTGTGGTCCTAGGACACGTGCAAGCAATTGTGTAGCTACCTACTCCATGTTTACATCCCCTACACCAAGTGATTCTTTTTGGTACTCAGGAATGCTAATGATTTCACACCTCATTTGCATCTTCACAGTATTCAGAGGGCTGAATCTACACTATATAAATTAGTTACTTGAAGGAGATTGTTCTGCAAATTACTGCACTATTTCATAAGTTATGTTTGTCCTCTACACAAACTGTTTACATGTTCATATTTTGAATGTATTTCATTATGCAATGGAAAAAAGGAATATTGCAATGTATGCAAATTTAAAAAGTCACTGATAGTATACTGCATATATGTCAATTTTTGCTGTGCTGACCAGGTTAGTATGGTTACTTTACAGTATTGTGTTATCATTTGCTAAAGTGCGACTGCCTCAACTATGTGGGTGACTTATTGAATAGGATGAGTGACATAGTGGATTGGACTGTATGTGATGGTACATCTGCTGGGGGTGGGACAGCATCCATGTGTCTTTGGTGTCTTGCACCCCCACCCTGTGAGAATGATGCCATGGACTTTGTTCATTTGGGCTTAACTTAGGGTCGCATATATGTTTGATGCACAGAACGGATATGTATGAGACTGACAGTATGTGGGTAGTTTAGCTTCTCACACATTTGTTAGTAAGCAGTTGTTAGTTAAATTGACATTACTGCAGTTATGAGTCATGTGCTTTGGAGCTGTATCTGTCTGATGCTATCTGTACACAGACATTATATGGATAAATAAAGTGTATGAACATCAGATGGCATCACTTTTAATATTTGTATATGTTTAGGTTGTTATGTGCATTCCTTTGCTGTTGAGTGTGTGTGCTACCTTTTGCCTCTTAGCCAGGGCAAGGCCATATTGTGCACGCATACGTCTGCTGGCTTCCTCTGTAGCTGGATGTTCTCCCTCAGAATCAGTGTCTGTATGAGCTGGAGGTGCTGCCCCTGGCTATAAAACATGAATGTGTGGTCCTGGCCCTTGTTCTCCCTATTGCAGCTGCTTTCTCAAAAAGATACGTTCAACATGGATTTTCTGCACATGTGCCTGGGTCATACAGCAGTGCACCCTCTGATGTGTCTAGACAGCAGAACCATGACTTCAGCATGCCAAACACATACTCTGTGATGTTTCTAGTTTGAGTGTGGGAATTGCTGTATCCTTTCTCTGTGGGTGTGTGTTCATTTATGATGGGTGTTATGAATCACAGTTCCAGTGCATAACTTGCATCATCCACTAGATGGCCTTGTGGAACAGCACCCATAGCAAACCTTGTTTAAAGCTAAGAGGTGTGCCATATGTGTGAGTCACAGTAACTGCCTAGGTTTCCTGCACAGATATCGAGGATGATTTCCTCAGGCATTACAGATAACCTGGCAGTTGACTGAGTGAAACCCCTTCCTGTTGATGTATGTTCCTCCCTGTTCACCACTAGGGGCTTTTATTTCTATATGAGTGCATTCTATGGCCCCCAAGACACCAGGGAAGGGTGTTACAGCATCTAAATTCTGTATAGTTTCTGCTTTCTTCTCTGATGTGCATAGAAAATGTATTTATTTCCTTGCATGTTATAGTATAGCATTAAGACATTGGTGAAATATTCTGGAGCCTGAGGCCTGAGACATCCCTAGTATATCCCCTGTGGGTCCCTGGACTATACCAGTAGCTAATATCCTTAATGCTACACATACCTTAGTTTCTACTGGTATAGGTTCTCCTTGATTTCCCCTAGGTCTGATGTGGGGGCAGCAGAGGTTGCAGAGTTCTTGTAGTGTTTTCCTATCAACCCTGCATTGCTCTACTATTTCAGTATCATGCAGTCGATGATATGCCAAACTGGGTCTGAACACCCTTCATCTCCTTGGACAAGGTCTATCAGCAGCATCAGCAGCACAGATTTGAACCTGTTTCACATGCAGATGCAGCAGCAACCCCTAACATTGTATTTTTTCTAAGTTTGAATGTGGCTGTATTCCAATAGGTTTTTGTGTTCATGGCAAAGGGTTACACCATCTCTAAATAGTTACTTTGTAGCTTCCTGAATGGCTTTGCCATAACAGATTGGTTATTTGGCATGTAATTCAGCTGATTATGCTTTCATTAGCATACAGTGCTGTCTACCTTTGTTAGGCAGCTCTACATGATGTGTAGATTCTTTTTTTTTTAATAATTTTTTATTGAATTTTTCATAAATATAAACATTAACAGCAAAAGACTGAACATCAAAAACATGTAAAAAACAAAAATTATATGCAAGGTCCATAACAGATACAATTTCATAGTTGTTATTACATTTTATCCAAAAGCTTTTTAAGTTTTAACCATGATGATTGTTTATGAGTAATATCTGTAGTTTTTAAGACAACAGTTTGTAATTCCCTATTACAAACAATCTTAGCTAATGAGATGAAATCTTTGAACGAGAGGACTTTTTTACATTTCCAATTTAAAGTGATAGTTTTCCTTCCAATTGCAAGAGGAGACCAGAGAAAATGCACTTGAGTTCTTGGAATAGAAATTGGCATTGGTGCATTCAATAACAAAGAATCTGATAACTCACATTTATCCAGCCACGATGCTTTAGAAAAATTCCTGAAGTCAGACCAAAATGTGGTTACCATTTTACAATTCAGGAACATATGTACTCAGTCTGTGTCTAATATTTCACCACATCTCCAGCATGTAACAATATCCTTTTTCACTATCAAGGCAACTTTGTGAGGTGTGATAAAGCTCCTATGTATATACTTCCATGCAAAGATTTTCCATGAAGGAAAATAAGTTGTGTTATTGATAGATTTAAAAATTAGAGCTTTTCTACTTTCAGAGAAACTGCTTTTATTAACTTTTGTTGGATAACTCCACAGGTATTCATCCAAAATTTGAAAACTGGCTCTTAGAATTTTGTAAAGCTTCAACAAAGACATATTAGTGTTATTATTCAATGTGTTTAATTCGCACAAAAGGGTTAGTGTTTTAGGTAATAAGCTTATATTTGAATTCCGGAATAATTTTAATTCATTAGAAATATATTCTCTAAATACTTGCATATTTAGCCAATTGTTGTGATTTGTGTTGTATCTAGCTATAAAAAAAATCGATTCATGGACATTATTGTTATTTAAAAATTGATGCCAAAATTCCAGTCCATTCTCTTTCATTTCTTTTATTTTATACATATTGAAAGAGTCAAGACATCCTTTTGTACAAGCAATGGGAAATATTATAAATAATATTATTTTGAGATGTAGTTACTATCCATTATTTTCTAGAAGTTATTCAAAATGTAATTGATGAAAGGAGTAAAATTAATATTTTTGTTGATATTGTACACAAAGTCTTTAATGATTAAAAATATCTTGTTACTGTCGGAAAGAAAATCATAATTCATAACAGTAAAATTATTGGAAAATAGGATGGTCTTATGTATGTTTTTCAAATTAGAGACATAATCAGTGTTTAACCATTGGCACATTACATGAAGAATAACTGATTCTGCATACAATTCAGTATTTGCAAGGCTATTCCTTCTTTATCCCAACCTTTATAATACCACATAAAACCTATTCTCATTTTTTGAGGATGCCATAATAATTTTACGAACAAAGAATTTAGTTGTTTAATTAGTATTTTGAAGGATAGGCTACTAAGGTTTACAGAAAAAAAATAATATTTTTTACAGAATAAGCATCTTTATGAAAGATAGCCTTTCTTCCATGGTGAAAATCATTTTATTCCAATTTTCCAAATGTTTTTTTGTTGGTATTAAATACGTTTCTATAGATTTTATGATTACACCTAAGTATTTGAGTTTATCATTTGCCCAATTAAATTTGTTGTGAGTTTTCAAAACTGAACTTATTTTTTTATTTATTAATAGTGTTTTAGTTTGGTTATGATCACATTTTAAGCCTGAGATTATTTCAAAAGCTCGCAGAGAGGGTATAATATAGTCAATAGAGGAATCAATATCTCCATTGTTAATAAGATACCATCTGCAAAGAGTTGAATTTTGGAACTATGATTTATATTGATAGAAAACCCATTTATGTTAAGATTAGCTCTTATGTGGTTTGCAAAAGGTTCTATTGACAGGGCAAATAATAAAGGTCATAACGGACAACCTTGTTTTGTACCTTTTAATATCTTTAATGGACCTGAGAGAAATGCAACAATTTTAATATATGAAATGGAATCCTCGTATAATCTACTTATTAATTCAATAAAGTCAATGGAGAAATTATATTCCATAAGTACTTTGAATACATACGGCCAACTTATAGAGTCAAAAGCTTTATCTAAATCTAAAGAGATAATTCAAAGTTCCTTTTTTATTTGTAAGATATTTAAAGAAAAGACCCTGATAACATTATCTTACACCTTCCTATTTAGAATGAAACCTGTTTGGTCATCATCTATTAAAATTTGCATCAATTGGTTTAATATCTTTACAACACTTGAGGTATAGATTTTATAGTCAACATTCAAAAGGGAAATTGGACAATATGAAGTGACTAATTTAGGGTCTTTGTCTTGTTTTAAAATGGGAGAGATCATGGCATATTTTCATGAAGGGAGTTTACTTTTGTTGTTTCTGAATTCCTCAAATGCTTCTGCTAATATCTTTAAAGTACTGTCTGGAAGTAATTTGTATAACTCTGGAATTAATTCATCTAACCCTGGAGCTTTATTGTTGTTGAGGCTTTGGATATGTTCCTTTAGTTCTTTTATTGAAATTGACTTAAATAATTTAGCATTTTGTTCTTTTGTTAATTTTTTTTGTTAATATTCTCTTTTAAAAATTTGTCTCTCAAATCCTCATTAGTTACATTTACACTTATTTTATTAATTTCTTCATGGTGTCTCCTAAAATCAATAAAATGTCTTGTAGGTCAGTCTTACATTTTGATTTATTTCTTGTAGTGTCAAGAATCTCTTTAATGTGCTTGGTATTGAGGAGGCTTTTAGATTAACTGCAAGTATATGTATGTTTTGGGGATTTATCAAATATGATTGTAATTTAAGTCTCTCCAAATTTATTGAAACCTTTTGGTTTAAAATTTCAACATATTTTAAATTTAGTTGTTTCAGCTCCAGGTTTGTATTTATATCATAGTACCAATGTGAGTTTTTACTGTGTCAATTTTCTTTTGTAAGTTTAATAAGTCTTTCTCCCAATCATTTCTTTTATTTAAGTACCAATTTTTAATTTTTCCAAACATATAAGATTTAAGGGTTTCCTATAAAATGACTTCAGATGTCATATTATTATCATTTAGGTCAAGAAAAAAACTCAGTTCCTTTAGTAACCAATCTTTTGAAACCAGCTATCTGAATGATGTAGGCTGGAATTCTGTGCCTAAAGATTAAATCATTGGGTTTAAAAGTCACTTTGGCTTAACATACCATTATAAGAAATGTATTTGACATATGTACAACCGACAAAAAGAACCATTCATAGCATGTGCATTTTTCGGTAGCTTCTCCCCTTTCCCACTCTCCCTTTTCCTGTGATCGGACAAAGGACAAGAAGTTATTGAGACCTCAAATACTTCTGAGAACAAGCTATCAGAAACAAGTACTTTATCAATACCAAACCTGTATGAGTAACGCGTGTAGGGATTTCAAATCTTTAATTTCCTATATATCTCTCAAATTTGTTGAAAATATAAAATTGTTTAACTTTTTGGCTGAAGCAGACATTGAAAAGTTCTCTACTTTAGAAGGCTGTTTTGATGAAAGAATGCAATTGAAATCTCCAGCATAAATAATTTTGCCTTTTGATAAAATTGTAATTAATTCAAGGTATTTGCTGGCCATTCTGGCACCAATACCAGGTATGTATTTGCCATCATGATAAAATCTTTTGTTTATCTCTAGGATGACTAGGCTTAACATAACATTTTTATCTGAAAATGAATCAAATATTTCAGGAATAAGTAATGACTGTTTTCATAAAAATATAGTGCTTCTCCTCTTGGACTGATAATGTGACTCCACCAGTATTGAATAACCATTAAAATATGTTGTATCTAAATCTTTTTGAATTAAATGATTGTTTTGTAAGAAAGCAATAACAACTTTGTTTAATTTTAGATATTTGATTAGACTCCCTCTCTTAACAGGGTTATTAAGACTGTTTACATTTATTGCTATGCATTTATAAGTGGATGTTATTAGGGTTAGCTTTTATATTTTAGATTTGGTTATATACATGTAACTTGTTTTAAACATAAATAAACTAAATTTGAAGCTAACATTCTCCCTAATCATGGAAAACATAGTTCCTGGTATGATGAAAGATTCATCAAAACCACCCTCTACCAACATGAAGTTGCTAATTAAACATTATCACTGCTGCCTTTATTAAGTTAAAATGAGAGATTAAAATTATAGGAGGCAGCCATCCAATATTTCTTAAAATATGGCTTTTGCCAAATTACAACTAAACTTAGCTGAATGTCTGTATATTCACTAACACTTAAATGAGAACATAAATACTACTAACTTTTTAAAGTTGCATACACAAAAATATAAATTATATCTGCTTGTCTGAAAAAAACACTAAAACGAAAACACTAAAGAAAAGGTGTTAATAACATTGAAATCACATATTTAACTCTATTACATACAATAGCCTATACCTCAATATCTAGTGAGGCACGAAGAATGTATAAATAAATGGTGTAATTATTAATGCCCTTTTAATAGAATTATCTCATAACATGTAATTCAATGAAACATTACGGCATAAATGTCTCTGAGTTAAAATCAAAGAAAGGAAGCTTTAATATATTTATTAAATTTGACTCTGTTACTGTTGTTATGAGAGGTCTGGAATTATATTGCTGTAAGGGCCATGCAGAGAATACAGTCCATACCACAGTCAAAGGCTTAAAAACCTGAAGTTTAACCTTGATGACAGTACTTGAGACAAAAGATATTCTATATTCCTGTCTGAGTTACACTTGAACAACTTAAAAAGAAACTGTTTCATACTAGCTCACTTATTAAGAAAGTGCATTGTTTCATCGAGAAAAAAAAAAAAGAAAAACACATTTCCCTGGTACATGTGATTACAACAGCATTACAAACTAGATCAACAATCAATATTTCAGAAATGAGTGAATAACTTTCAGTATATAAAGAATGCATCTCTCATAATGTATCACTTCACTATAGCTTACATACAACTTTCAAAAATAAAAGCCGATGAAGTAAGAAACACACTGCTTTATTTAAAAAAAAACTAAAGTAAGCACTTTCATCTCTCTTACAAGAATCGGAGACTTCTTCAGACTGAGGAATTATTCTAATACATCTTATTAAATACAAAAAAGCCTGGTGGAAAACAGGCATTTAACTTTACTTGTCAACAATATTCTAACCGCCCAAGCTCATCTTCACAATTAAACACATTCTGCATATTTTGTAAGGCTTCTAATACAAGAAATTTAAATTCAGCTTTACATATGCCATTCTTGTAGTGCTTACTTAATGCATTTTTCACATCTCCAGTTTGTTTCGCTTGAATAACAGGGAAGATTTTGTGATGTTTTTAAAGAGGAAAGGGTTAAAACATTAATTATGATTTTAAGTCATGTGATTTGAACCATGTGGTTTATTTTTTATATTTAATAAGATGTATTGGAATAATTCCTCAGTCTGAAGAGGTCTCTGATTCTTGTGAGAGAGACAAAAGTGCTTATTTTAGGTTTTTTTAAATAAAGCAGTGTGTTTCCTACTTCATCAGCTTTTGTTTTTGTGATTTTTTTTGTGATTTTTATAAGTCAAGTCCATTTATTGCTTTAAGAGTTTGATTTTTGTTGGCTGCAGCTTTATGGAGAATCGCACTGGCTTTGGGAATAGTTTTATGGTATTACCTATTAGCTGTACACTGAATGACACCCCAATGGGTTCCTGTATTACGAATAATGAAGGAAACATCAATACAACTATGGTACACCAGAATGAAAGCATCAACAATAACAGCAGAAGTAAAGATGTTTTACTCAGCTGTTTGGCACCACCAGTGAGATCCTTTCACTAAAAATTAACAACAAGCACGTATTGGAGTTAATGTAAGTCACTCAGATATGTTTAATGAGTTAGAAAAAGACTTGATGAAACTCAAACGATTACAGTGGGATAACATTTTTTTCAAGAACTGTTTAAAAGCACAGAGGGTGCCAAAAGGTCTTAGAGTGACTAAATTACCAATAGCAAATAACTTGCCTAAGGATTTGGTTGATAAGTGGTTAGAAATCAACCAGAAGGTGGGTTTACAATATATAGGGAAGTGTTGATTATGTTTAATAACACTACTATTGGTGAACTGAACAATAAAAATCCGCATGAACTTTTCAAAACTAAAAGACGTTATCTGCGGATAACTTTGATAGTAAAATGTGTTTTATACAAGCACAGTATAAGCAGTAGAGCAGACCAAGGCTGAAAAATAAACCACACATGCAGCACTGGAATAAAATCAAATGTTTATTCACAAAACTGGAGCAGTCAGGTAAGAGCTTTCACCCCAGAGGGCTTCTTCAGACCATTTATAGAAGGAAATAATCAAGGCTGAATTTATACTTTCTGAATATCAATCAACTAGTTAATTTGCAGAGAATTTAAAGCAGTACTACTAAAAGCCACAGCAGTGTAATATCAACTAAAATATATGAAAGACAAAAATAATGAGATAAAAAATAAAAAAAATAATAATAATTAAAAAATAAAACTATCGTGTAAAATCTAATATACATGTAAAACCATTCATTATTAGTCATTTATTTCACTTTTAAACCTCTAGACTTAAGTATTGGTCTTAGGGGGGTCTTCTCATTTAACCTGGGCCACCGATCTGCCCTGAGTCTAATAATCTACCTGGTCTCTCATCCATCTGTGCAATTCCTAATATCCCACCTTGCGGATTAGGAAAGGTCACCTCAATAGCCATAAACTTGAAAGTATGATGCACACCAGTGCTCATTACATGCTTCACAAGGGCATTACTGTTGGACTTAATTCTAATATGGTACAGGTGCTCCCTAATCCTAGTATGTACCACTGGCTTCACAATAAGCCAGGTACACTACGTGCTCCACTTGGCAGTTGCCAACTGTACAAAATCTATACTGATAGTTGGTGACAGGGTGCAAAAAGGCACCACTACTATCGATATAGCCACAATAGTTGCATTCATTACATGGAGTGGTGCAACAATGATGTTCTTCAGTGGATGGATTAGGTAAACTTCTAGGATAGCATAACATCCTTTTTAAATTACATTTATTCCTATAGACAAAATGGGGGGTATCCCCTACAATCTGTCGGATGGCTGGTTCTACAGTAAGAACACCCCAATTTTTACCAATAATGTCCTTGATCAAGCCAACATCACGTGTATAAAATAGGGGAACTCTGATCTCACTACTAATGTTCTTCCTGTCTGACCTACACCCATCAGGGGTTAAATCTGAGAAGTAAGGGCATGCCACATCTCTCAACAAATTTAGCCCATCAAACCCTCTCTGTATCTCATTTGGTTTATAGGCCCTGGCTAATAGCCTTCCTTCCAAATCAGGTAGTTTAGAACGAAAGCCATCCTCTGATGAATTTAGTCTAGAAGCACAAATTGCTTGTCCCTTTATAATATTTTTAAACACATGACCCAGATGCATACTATATCTATGCAAGAGTGTGTTCCTGTAGCAAGACTTCCTGAATACCCCTGTATTAACCATACCATTACTTACTCTCTCTATATACACATCCAGATATGCTATATAGGTCTCAGAGGATGTGATACTAAATTTCAAATAGTTGGTCAAGCCATTTATTCCATCAAAAAATGCAAATAACTGATGAGGGCTCCCTGTCCAAATAAAAATAAATCATCCACAAAATGTTTATAAAATGGGACAAAAGCAATGAAGTCCTGCAGTTTAAACAAAAAATCTTCCTCCCATTTGGCCATGAACAGACTGGTGTAGCTATTGCCACATGAAGTGCCCATAGCTATGCCATCTTTCTGTAAATAAGTCTGTTCATCTAACTGAAAGATGTTGTTCTCTAAACCCACTTCTAGTACGGAGCAAAGTAAATCAATGAAGGACTCAGTGTAATCACTATGTTCAGTTAAGTATCTATGAATGCATTCAACCCCATCCCTATTCAGAATGACCGTGAACAGTGATTGCAAATCAAGAGTAACAAATATGTACTTGGCATCAACAGATAAATACTTCATAAAGTCATATAAAGCTAACAAAAACTACTTAGTGTCCTTCAATATATGCAAGTTCCTGTCAACCATGGGTCTCAAGAACTTCTCAATATACAGGGATAGAGGCTCAGGGCACCAACCTTGACCAGCCACTATAGGTCTCATCAGGGGTGGATCCCATCTTTATGCACCTTCGTTAGTCCTCGAATAGGTGGTATAAGGGGATTATCAACACCAAAAAAATGGTATATGTTGTCAGTAATCAAATTACTCAAACAAATCCTCTATCATGGAATTAATCCTTCGTACATATACTTCTACCTGTGCTGTATCTATAATGGAATAAAACCTCCCATCACTTAACATAGACTTTATAGTGGAATAATAGTGTGTTCTATCCATAATGACAGTGGGTCCACCCTTATCCGCATGTCTAATCACAATACTACAGTCATTACGGAGTTGCGTTAAAGCAATTCTTTGCCCCATATTAAGATTATATCTTCTAGTTCTTACATTAGTTGATCTAGACTTAAATTCCTAATCAAGTCTATGTACATCATCCTCAACCATCTTAATAACTGCTTCTACTAATGGAAGGGAATTAGTAATATACAAGCTAGGTTTTTTTAAAACAATAAGTATCAGCCGCAAAAGATCTATCACCAAATTCTAATTTTAACAACATATTCCTACTAAAGACCCTAAGGTTCAATATACCGTCCATTACATCACTCGAACAAGATGGAATAAAGGTTAGCCCTTTCTCAAAGACCTCAGTCTCTTTTTTCATTAACACATGGCTAGAAATGTTCCATACTAGTGTAAACCTGCTCTCTCGAACATTTTCTTGAGAGTGTGGCCTGTCTGATATTCTGCTGACAGTTTCTACTTCTGTCAGCCCCTGCTCATGGAATGAGTCCTGCCCCCCTCTGTAGTCTCCACTGATGGGGAAAGGGAGTGTGGCCACAGTATTATTACCTGAGGAACTAGTGCTTATATTGGCAGTAATGGATGGAGGAATCTTCCTCCTCACAGCAATTCTTGTATTAGAGTTAGACAAAGCAGTACCAGAACCTGCCCTGCTGGTATCAACATGATCTGGGACACCAACAAGGACAGCTCCAGATGTCCCAGCTTCAGATGTAGAAATAGGCACCCCTTCATTCAGGGCTGTGGGTGACAAGATCTGTGAAGCTAACTGCTCATAAACTACATTAGTATGTCTACCATTGAAATTTATCATTACTCAAGAATGGGTTATTAATCCTATTTCCATCACCCCTTCTAACAAAGTCATTTCTAGGCCAGGTAAAGACATGGCCCTGTTTAAAGTCATTAGAGTCTCTTTCAATTTTGCATTTCTTTTGCTCAGTCTTTTCTCATACAACAACACTTTGTCCAGCATTCCTTCCATTGCTTTTTCAACTACTTGCACAGGGAAACTATCATACAAGGAGCATTGTTGCTTCTTAACCCCCTCTCTCAATTTACATTCCTCAGGTGAAAAAAAGTCATTTAAAAGCATCACATATTTGAGGCTTACCTCGATGTTTAGTTGCTGCCATCTAGCTAACAGCTCTGGATACTGTGTTCCTGTAGCTGGCATTTTAAGTATCCTTAACCCCTTCAGTATGATTTTGCATTTGATACACACTTTAAAGTGCTGTCACTGAGTTTGCAGCCTTTTTAACTTCAGAAAGTCCATTGCTAAATGCTCATCTCCTGCATGCAGATCAGAAAGGTCCAACGGCCCATCAGCTGATGTGATGGCATCAGAGGCAATCTCGTAAAACATCAATGGATCATTTTCTCCTAAAATGCAACTCATAAACCTTTCTGAGCTGCTAGAATGATGTAAATCAATTTCAGGATTGTATAGTATTGTATGGTATTGTATGGTAAGATTGTATGGGCGGTGCAGTGGTGCAGCGGTTAATGCTGTCACCTCACAGCAAGAGGTTCTCCAGTTTGATTCTCGGCTGGGGTGCCTTCTGTGTGGAGTTTGCATGTTCTCCCTGCGTTCGCATGGGTTTCCTCCCACATTCTAAAGACATGCCTCTGCTGAAAACAGGATCTGTGGAACCTAGTCGGACTTTCCCGCTCAACAAATGTTAAATAAAAAATAAAATGGTAGTTCAACTGGTTTTGAATATCCTTCAGCCATGTTCCCAGGGAGGTGAAAAGAGCAACTAAGTATAAGAAATAAAAAAGCAACACCTCCAGGGGATAAATGCTCCACAGCTAAGTAGGAGTCCAATAAATCCACAAGCACAGTATAAGCAGTAGAGCAGACCAAGGCTGAAAAATAAATCCCACATGCAGCACTGGAATAAAATCAAATGTTTATTCACAAAACAGGGGCAGTCAGGTATGTGCTTTCACCCCAGAGTTCTTCTTCAGACCAAATAATCAAGGCTGAATTCATGCTTCCTGAATACCAGTCAACTAGTTAATTTGCACAGGATTTAAAGCGGTACTACTGTAACATCAACTAAAATATATGAAAGACAAAAACAATGAGATTAAAAAAATAAATAAATAATAATTAAAAAATAAAACAATCATGTAAAATCTAGTATACATGTAAAACCATTCATTATTAGTCATTTACTTCACTTTTAAACCTCTAGACTTAAGTACTGGTCTTAGGGAGACCTTGTCATTTAACCCATGCCACTGATCTGTCCTGAGTCTAATAATCCACCTGGTCTCTCGTCCTTCTGTGTAATTCCTAATATCCCCACCTTGTGGATTAGGAAAGATCACCTCAATAGCCATAAACTTGAAAGTATGATGCACATCAGTGCTCATTATATGCTTTGCAAGGGCGTTACTGTTGGACTTAATTCTAATATGGTACAGGTGCTCCCTAAGCCTATCCTTAAACTTCCTGTCTGTTTACCAACATAGTATGTAACACTGGCTTTACATTAAGCCAGGTATACTCCTTCCTCCATTCGGCAGTTGCCAACCACACAAAATCTATACTGACAGTTGGTGACAGGGTGCAGAAAGGAGCCACTACTATCGATATAGCCACAATAGTTGCATTCATTACATGGAGTGGTACAACAATGATGTTCTTTAGTGGACGGATTAGGTAAACTTCTAGGATATCATAACATCCTTTTTAAATTACATTTATTCCTATAGACAAAATGGGGGGTATCCCCTACAATCTGTCTGATAGCTGGATCTACAGTAAGAACACCCCCAATTTTTTACCAATAATGTCCTTGATCAAACCAACATCATGTGTATTATTTTATTTATTTATTTATTTTATTTTTGTTAACCAGGATGGTCCAACTGGACGAGGTCTATTTTCAGTGGAGGCCTGGGGACAAAAGCTCCACTTACATCAAAAACAACATATTACAGCAATATTAATATTATACAAAGTGTAGAAAAAAAAACATTTTATATACTAGTAGTATATAGTGAGAAATGAAAAACAGTATAGACAATTCAAATCAGCAAATATTTACATATGTACATTGTGTTTGCAGTGAGAAACAGACAGAGATTACAAGTTCATGTTTGTCAAGGGATAACATTTGGAAGAACCATGCTTACTGGGGCAAGTACAAAGAGAGAAAAGAGAAAGTGTGGAGGTAACAAATTTTAGGACTATGTGACACATGGACAGAGCCAAGAACTTATAAGATGGGCCTTAAGGGACTTTTTGAATTGAGTGGTACTTGATGCAGAAGTCATGGATGTAGAGAGATTATTCCAAGTTTTAGCTAAAATGTGTGAAAATAGAACTTTGCCGGCTGTGTTATTAGCTGAGGTAATAGTAAGGAGTGATTTATTGGCAGAGCAGAGTGGACAATTTGGAGTGTAGTTAGTCAGTAATTGCCTTAAAGCAGGAGTTTTGTCAGCTTGTTTTAGGTTGTTGTATGATATGACAAGTTGGTGATAGAGTAGTAACTGTGGGAGTTCAAACCACTGAAGTTGCCTAAGAGGTATGCAGTGATGAGTTCTGAATGGGGAATTTTTAGCAAACTTGGCAATTTTGTTATAACAGGACTCAAGTTTGTCTAGGTCAGATTACCTAACATAAGTGAGAATTGAGGTTGCATACATTAGTGTGGAAAGAAGGTGGGTTTGAGCTAGGGTGACTTTAGCCTGATCAGATAGAAAGTTTTTTTGTCTGTATAAGGAACCCATTTTATGTATACCTTTTTTATAGTTTGAGAGATATGGATGTCAAAGTGGAGGTTGTTGTCTATTTCATCACCAAGGATCTTGGTGTGGAGAGAGGGTGAAATGGCAGTAACCATTATTGGAAGAGATAGAGAAGGAGAGTGGAGAGGTTTTAGATTTATTTGAGGTGAATAGAAGTAGCTTTGTTTTGTTAGGATTTAAGATGAGTTGAATATTAGTTGAGGCAAAAGATTACTGGGCAAGGTGCTGTAGGGAGGTAAGAGATGGGGCTGAGCAGATTAGGGTGGAATCATCTGCATACTGGATTAGTGAGGCCTGCAGGGTAGAGGTATGTAGGTTATTGGTGAAGATAGAAAAGAGTAGTGGGCCCAATATGGAGCCTTGGGGTACACCAATGGTGGTTGGGAGTACACGAGATAAAACTCCTTGCCACTGGACAGCTTGTTGTCGTTCTGATAGGTAATTTTTAAACCAAGCAATAGTGTTGGGGGTGAAGGCTAAAGAGGCTAGAGTATCTACTAGTATGGAGTGAGAAACCATGTCAAATGCTTTGGAGAGATCAAGGAATATAGCAGATACAAATCTGTTGTTATTCCTATGCTGGTTAACCAGGTTTGTGAATGAGAGAAGGGCAGTGGTTGTACTGTGGTGTGAGCAGAAACCATGTTGTGTAGGGGAGAGATTGTTTGAGTTTATGCATTTCTCTAGTATCTTTGATAAAGGAGACAGGATGGCAATGGGGTGGTAGTTTGAGAAATCATAAGTGGTTCCATCTTTATGAAGGGGAATAATGTAAGAGATTTTCCACAGATGAGGCGTATATGATTCCTGTATAGAGGGGTTGATAAGGATTGAGTCTGGGCAGGATATGGAGTCGGCAGCCATTTTTAGGAAATGTGCTGGTTGCTGGTAAACCATCTGCTACAAGAGTAGTGGGTTTCAGTTTTAAGAGGTATTTCTTTATTGTAGAGGTTGTAATAGGTGAGAAGGTATAGGGAGAAGAGTTGTTAGGAGCTGTTGGCATGGGTGTGTAGCTATTTCTGGATAGTTGAGTAGATAGAGAATTAATGGATTCAGTAAAGTGTTGGTTGAATTTAGAAGCTATATCACTATTTCTATTTGTGGAGGTTGAGGTGGGAGTGGGTGTGGTGGTTTTACCCAGTTTTAGTAGGGAGTTAATTGTGTGCCAGAACTTTTGTGGGTTGTTGGAGTATTTGTTTTGGATATTTAGGTAGTAGTTCTGTTTATCAAGTTTTGTTTGCTGTTTAACCTGGCTCCTAAGGTGTTGATAATTTTGTTTAGAAATACTTCTGTTGTCTTTCTTCTAGGTTTTCCATGCCTTATCTCTGGATTTTTAATAGGGCTCTAGTGGACTTAGTAAGCCATGGAGCAGAGCAAAGGTTAGCTCTACTTGTTCTTATGGGGGCTATTAGGTCAAGGACCTTAGTGAAAGTAGTATTAAAATAGTCCACTGCTTGGTCCAAGTCAAGGGTGTGCAGTGGTTCCCAGTTACATTTTTTAATGCAGTGTTGAGATCTAGAGGGTTAACCTTGCGATCATTTCTGACTTGTCTAAAGACTGTAGGTTTGGGTATGTTAATACGTTTGCGTAGGAGGAATGTTGGGAGGTGGTCACTAAGGCTGTCTGGTAGACATCCTGTTTGGTAGTTCTGTTCTGGGTAGTTTACTAATGTCCAATCTAGTATAGATTCCTTTTGGAATTTCTTATCTACTCTAGTAGGTTCTAGAATAAGTTGAGAGAATCCGTATAGGTTGGTGTAGTTAGTGGGGTTTTTGGAATTGCAGGCTAGCCAATCAGTGTTTAGGTCTCCTAGTAGAATAGTTTCTTGTGGGATGTTGTCTTTTACCCATTGAAGAATCTCCTCAATTATTGGAGAGTTATTAGCTGGAGGGATATATGTACAAAGAATATTGATACTCTTTTTCTTATTTAGTTGTAGCATAGAGCCTATGATCTCAGCAGTATTAAATTTAGGTAGAGGAGTTGGTAGAGGTTGTATAATAAGTGTATTTTTGTAGACAATTGCAATGCCCCCTCCCTTCTTTCCCATTCTATCTAGTCTTAGGATATTATATCCTGGAGGGAGAATTTCCTTGTTTTGTGTGCTGGGTTTTAGCCAGGTCTCAATTATGGTTAGAATGTCAGGGGAGTAGTGGGTTGTAGTGAGGGAGTCTATTTGATATACTGCGAGAGGTAAGGTTAATGATGAGTAGGTCTGCTATGTGTTTGTTTGGGGGTATAATGTTGTTTGGCCCTGGATTTGGGTGAATATCTCCAGAGGTAAGGAGGTGTTGCTTTAATAATAGATGAAGTCTGATTGCTTGCAATATATCTATGTGTATTTTGCATGATATTTTTCTAGTGTGAGATAGTGGAAAGTGCTTGTGTATAAGTACTGTTTTGTTGTTATCAAATAGAGAGGGGGATATATGGAAGCTTATGTGGGTTTTTGTAGGTATGAAGGTATGTGTTATATGGTAGGTGGTGTGGGGTAGTGGTATGTATGTGTGTGAAGATGTGGTGTAGGCTAGGGTTGTGAGAGTTAGTAGAAGGGATGTAAGGAAGAAGATGGTTTGTGTCATACTGTATTTGGATGAAAGTAGTGTTAATTGGATGAGAGTTAATCAGTGATGGGCTTTTGAAGGATTGCAGATGATTGGCTGTAGGGAGTGGTCAGGTTATATGGGGTTAGAATAAATCTATAGGTAGTGGGGAGGGTGCAAATTGGGGGCAGGGTAGGGGAGAAGAGTGAGCCGAGCAAAGCAAGGAGAATGGAGCGGGGCCCAAGCAGACCCCGAGGCTGCACAGCCATTCTATTATGGTTTTCCAGACTTTTGTCAAAGGTAAGGTATTACAAGGAACAGATAGGCTGATTCCCAAAACCTTGGCTTTATATTTTATACAGTACCGTTTGCCTTAGCTACAAGATTACTTGGGAAAATATCTTATGTTTTTCTACCAAGTGCCGCGGACCCTCCAAGCATTTTTTTACAAAGTTAATCTGCAGACTGTACCAACATTAAGAATTGGAGAGTTAATAACCTTGTTTCCTTGCAGGTAACACACACTAAACAGTTGTACTGTGTGATATTAGGTTATTTGCAGTTTGTAGTCTCCTAGTGTGACGAGCCTTTCAATAGGGGGGGCAGGCTGGGTAGGGTGGATAAGAGAGTTTAGAGTCCCTAGGAAGGAGAAGGAGATATGGGAAAGATTAGGGCAAGGAAAAGCACATTAGTTTTATATCATCTCAACAGTTAATGCAGTTAATAATAGCTACATGCACTTTTCAATAATGAATGCATTTTAAGCCAGCTAAATAGCACGTATAGTAGCTACATAAACAGTCCATTTGTGCTTTACAGTATTTAGATTTTAAAGCAGCTGGATATGACAGTCCCTTAGCGTGCAACAGTACAAGCCTTTTAAACAAGTTATTGCACTTTAAAACAGTTGATAAGCACTTTTAAAATAGCTAGCTATAGCAGTCCATTTGCTTTTACAGTAGGTATATTTAAAGCATCTAGTTTCAATATTCCCTTTGCTTGTAACAGTTAATTCACATTTAGAACAGTAAATGCACTTTGTAGCAGCTAAAAGCACTAGAAATGCACTTTAATACAGTTTAAAAAGCACCTTAAATTAGCTAGATATAACAGTCCGTTTGCTTCTATAGTAGATGTACTTTAAAGTATCTAGTTTCAACAGTCCCTTTGCGTGTAACAGCTCACTCAGATTTACAACTGTAAATGCATTTTATAGCAGCTATAAGCACCTTATTATGGCTACATTACAGTTCGTTTATGCTTTACTGTAGGTTCACTTTGAAGCAATTAAGAATTAACCGTCCCTTAGTGCTTAACATTACACCCCTTGTTTTTTTAAGAAAAAATAGCTACAAACTAGTGCTAGAACAACAGACGTATTAGGCACCTAATCCTATATTAGTATGCTAGAAAACAGCATATATGCTAGCCCTGTAGGTTTGTTAGCTTTCTACTGAGCAATCTAACGCAACGACACATGTACCTCACCTAGTTTAAGGCACAGCTTAAAGTACACACTGCTATGTTGATAGCTTTAACTACATTGCAGGCAAGCTACAATATTACATTCCTAGCAGGCAATAACTTTTATTGCTTTAAATCATTCAACAGCACTTAAAATGTACCAGATATTACATTTGAAAATAAAATCATAGCAGTGTGAGCTTACCGCAGGGGATGGTGTCTGCGAGCACTAATTGTATATTTAAAATTGGCACCAGATGCTAAAAATGTAATACCTCGCTTACCTTCTGTGGTTGCTAGGGAAACAGCAGTCTGATTGGGGAATATACAGTGATGAAGTCCCCAAGCAGACCCAAGGCTGCAGAACCAATCTATCATGGTTTTACAAATTTTTGCCAAAGTTAAGGTATTACAAGGGACAGATAGGCTGATCTCCAAAGCCTTGGCTTTATATTTTATGCAGTACCCTTTGCCTTAGCTACAATAATACTTGGGAAAATATCTTATATTTTTCTACCAGTGCTGCGGACCCTCCGAGCGGTTTTCTACAAAGTTAATCTGCAGACTGCACCAGCATTAAGAATTGGAGAGTTAATAACCTTGTTTCCTTGCAGATAATACACACTACACAGTTGTATTGTGTGATATTAGGTAATTTGCAGTTTGTAGTCCACTAGCATGGTGAGCCTTTCAATAGGAGGGGGGCAGGCTGGGTAAGGCGGGCAAGAGAGTTTAGAGTCCCTTGTTTCCTTGCAGGTAACACACACTAAACAGTTGTACTGTGTGATATTAGGTTGTTTGCAGTTTATAGTCCCCTAGCATGGCGAGCCTTTCAATGGGGGGGGGGGGGGCAGGCTGGGTAGAGCAAACAAGAGAGTTTAGAGTCCCTGAAAATGGCAGAACAGGAACCCAGGTTACTGGCGAATATCCAACTAGAACTGAACACAAGTAAGGCATTAGTGCTAATCGATGCTGTACCAGATGACATGATGTGTATAAAATAAGTGAAATCTGATCTCACTACTAGTGTTCTTCCTGTCTGACCTACACCCATCAGGGGTTGAATCTGGGAACTAAGGGCATGCCACATCTCTCCTCAACAAATTTAGCCCATCAAACCCTCTCTGTATCTCATCTGGTTTATAGGCCCTGGGTAATAGCCTTCTTTCCAAATCAGATAGTTCAGAATGAAAGCCATCCTCTGATGCATTTAGTCTAGAAGTACGAATTGCTTGTCCCTTTATAATATTTTTAAACACATGACCCAGATGCATACTATATCTATGCAAGAGTGTGTTCCTGTAGCAAGACTTCCTGAATACCCCTGTATTAACCATACCATTACTTACTCTCTCTATATACACATCCAAATATGCTATATAGGTCTCAGAGGATGTGATACTAAATTTCAAATAGTTGGTCAAGCTATTTATTCCATCAAAAAATGCAAATAACTGTTGAGGCCTCCCTGTCCAAATAAAAAATAAATTATCCACAAAACGTTTATAAAATGGGACAAAAGCAATGAAGTCCTGCGGTTTAAACATAAGATCTTCCTCCCATTTGGCCATGAACAGACTGGCGTAGCTATTGGCACATGAAGTGCCCATAGCTATGCCATTTTTCTGTAAATAAATCTGTTCATCAAACTGAAATATGTTCTCTAAAACCACTACTAGAAGAGATCAAAGTAAATCAATGAAGGACTCAGTGCAATCACTATGTTCAGTTAAGTATCTTTGAATGCATTCAACCCCATCCCTTTTTAAAATGAGAGTGAACAGTGATTGCACATCAAGAGTAACAAATATGTACTTGGCATCAACAGATAAATACTTTGTAAAGTCATATAAATCTAACAAAAACTGCTTAGTGTCCTTCAATATATGCAAGTTCCTGTCACCACTATAGGCCTCAAGAAATACTTGTTTTTAAAGCTAACAAGGGGGGAGGACTGGTTATACTAGACAGAGTAATGTATATTAACAAAATGTATGAATTATCAGAAGACATTTTTATAAGACTGTCAGTATAAATGAAATCAAAAAGTGCTATTCATTTATAGATTTATGCATTGAAGAATGGTTTTGTACTGGTAGGATAGATGAAAACCTGGGAAAATATTTTTTCAATGGTAATCCTAAGATCAGTCATTTCTTTGGAATTCCAAAGGTCCACAAAGATTTAAATGATCTGCCATTAAGACCTGTAGTGTCTGGCTCAAATAGGAAGGCAGAAAGTTTATCAGTTTTTTGTTGATAAGCATCTGAAAAATATTGCAATAAACACCAGTACTTACATTAAAGACAAGTTTGATTTTTTAACTAAGGTTGAAAACATTGTAGTTACAGAGAATCCCCCGAATTCACTAATCCTCCGTGTAAGACTTAATAAGTCTTACTTGGAGGCTGCAGTTGAACGGTTTGACATCAGTGTGCCATGAATATTCATGAGGGCACACTGACTCAACCGTAACTCTTACACAGACTGAGTAGGAAAGCAGGGGGCATGTCCGACTGCCGAGCAGTCTAAATGTGCACGCCCCTGCAAGGTTTTAAAAAGCATAATGTCAACGCACAAGAGCGAGTTCGCTCAAATGTACTTGCACCCAACACCACACTCCCTGACACTGTAAAGCCCCATCACAATTACATAAAGTAAATAATTATATATATATTTTTTAAATCCACGATATAGCTGCCCGTATTTGCGCGTGTGTGCGCTGGTGTACCCATTGCTTAGCTAGAGTTAGCAATTCTGACATGGAAGAGCATAAGAAAGAATGTTTATGCAAATTACAACAAATTGCAATAGCATAATGATAGAGCGTATGCACAAAGTGAAGGCATTCACGGTTCGTGTCCCACCACTCCCCTTCTTATTCATGTTTTAAATCAGTATTTGAAATAATACCAGACATATATGATTAAAATTTTATTAAAAGCAGTGACATGGCCAATGTATCAGTGAACAAAATATATATTTTTAAAGGACCCAGATATATAATAGCCTGCTGTTAAGCAACGCTTTACACAGCTAAACACAGGTGCCCATAGTTTAATAGCACTTTACCCAGCTAAAAAGAGGTGCCCATAGTTTAATAGCGCTTTACCCAGCTCAACAGAGTTGCCCAAAGTTTAATAGCACTTCACCCAGCTAAACAGAGTTGCCCATAGTTTAATAGTGCTTTACCCAGCGCAATAGAGTTGCCCAAAGTTTAAAAGTGCTTTACCCAGCACAATGTCTTTGCACGGACGTGCACACCGCGCCAACCAGGGCCCCATAGGGCACCGTGGAGCAATGTAGAGCTAAGTTGCTTAAACACAGCCACACCCCCTAGCCTGTCTAGACAGTATTAAATAAAAGAATGACAGGGTTCAAACCCGGGACCCTTTGCATCATAATCAAAGTACAGAACCACTAAGCCATGACAACATAGGGAAAGCAGCCACTATTAACATTCATAAACTTACGAATGGTAGTTTAACCATTACTAAGCAGGTCTGCAGTCAGCCGAGAATTTTACAAAATGGCCAATCACAAAAAAGTGCGGGAAATGCGGTATATTTAAGCCTCATAGGCAGGAATACTCGCCATAACTGGTTGTAGCTCACATTTGCAGTCAGAATGGCAGGTGCAGGAGAGGGTTCACGCTTCTGAGCGCAACGTTGGGGCATCGAGGAGTCCAAATACATGGTTTGGCTCCTTGTCCACTGTCACGAGTCAAGACTCCTACAGGGCCAGTTCCAAGGGATGGAGTACAAGGCAGAGGCTTGGAACCGGTTAGCTCGTGCCCTCACCAGTGCCACAGGCATTCCTCAGACTGGTGAGCAGGTCTGTCACCACCATGCAGACCTGAAGAGATGAAAGCAGGACCACCTGAACCAGTGGATACAGGAGGCTCGTGGGATGCAGAATGCCCCACAACTGAGTATGTAGCCATGGAATGCAGTATGTAAGAATTGATAATGGAGTATGTATAAAGGATAGGTATGTCTCAATATCCCTTCATTTACTTTACAGCTGCAGGTGACCGTGCTATGAATCAGCAAGCCTATATTGATAGGCTGCTAAGGCTGCACCACCAGGCAGGTTAGTGATTATTCTGCATGTATTGTTATATAAAATATGGGAGAGAGCATGAAAGAAAGTGTTGTAGTCCAATAAAACAGCCATAGAATTGCCTGAATAAGTCCTGTGCATGTACTGTCAGATAAAAACGTCAAAGAGGCAGAAAAAGAGTGTAGTAACCCATTAAAAAAGGTAACATATGTCTGGAATAATATCTCTGCAGGCACTGTCATATAACATAAGTGAGTGAGCCTGAAAAAAGATTGTTCTAACCTATTAATAAAGGTATAATATGTCTTGAACATGTCTGCCATAAGCACCGCTAAAACAAATAAAGGAGTGAGCCTGTGGAAAAGTGTGCAATGTCATTAATAAAGGTCTAAAACCCAGAGTGTGTCTGTGTCACAGAGTCAAAATGTTGTTGTACCCTTGCATTATACAAACAGTACTGTTTGAAAATGTGCTGGCAACCCAGAGTTATGCAGTCCCATATAAAATGGGTGATGGAAGTGCTAGTAGCTGTGAAACATATATACAGTCCACAATAGTCAGTTACTGGCTGGCATGAATAAGTAAACCTGGCACACGTGTAGCATGTAATTATTCACCAGAAATGTGAGTGTGTGTCAAGAAATGCAGGGTTCTGTACAAATCGAAGTGAAAATGTCATGTGAAAACATCCCAGATATGTAGATAAAGAAATATAAATGCAAACAAGAAATATGTAGCAGTAACATCTGCATCCTGAACAGTTAGTATGTCAGATATAGATCAGGCATATATTGAACTAGCCAAACCCATGACACAACCTAATGTATGGTGGCAAGTGTAATAATACAGATAGGGGAAATGCACTTGCAGTCACTGGGAATGTAGTGTAGACTAAAAGGTCATTATAAGATGTTAACCGAGGTTTTTTCTACACCCTACCGTATGTGCATAAACCATGCAATTCCACACCTCAATGGGTATGTGTAATCTTAAATATTTGTTGGGACATATGTCCTATTGTTTTATAAATATTTGCATTGATGTTGAGGCATGTGCCCTGTTCAAACACTACGTTCATGGTGGCCTGTTGCTACCAAACATCCCTGCATGCTGTTGGAATATCCACTGTCATTCAATATATGCATGTGTTATGCTTGCTGTTCAACTGTTGGAACCTTGGTGTGTTTGGTTAATGGGAATATTACTGCATGCTGCTACAACTTATCTGGAATGCTGTTGTTTATGTTGTAATTAAACACACCTAATCACAGAATGTATGGGAAGGCCGGTCCCAGCGGACCTACCTGTCCCTCCTCAGTTGGCGAGTGCACTTGGCACCAGCAGCTCTGGAACCCAGCCCGGGCTCCCCTCCTCCGTTGGTCCTGTACCACCTTCGGGTGGAAGCACTGCAGGGGATGGGGCTCGTCCCCCCCATGCAAGCGTGGGCGGAGGAGGGCCACCTGTCACTCTTGCTAGGGTCCGGGCTGTGGTGCGTAGGGAGATCCAGAGTTCAGTCGCTGATCCCCTACGCCAGCTCGAGGCGAGAGTGGCGCATCTCTCAGGTGAGCCTGCTCATCCTACACAGCCCTCAGCACAGCCACCCTCGGGGCTGTGAAGGTGCAGTGGTGACTGCCCATGGGTGGGGAATCTCAGTTCCACTGTTACCATCTGTGGGCTCATGGGCTTGCGATTTCCAAACATCCTTCCCCATCAATTGTGTTCACCCACCCCATGTGTCAAACTCTGCCCCTGTATGCATCTTGTTTGTCTTGTCTGTTTACCTCCCCAACCTACCTCCCCAAATATACCTACTTCCTCTACCTCACATTCCACTCTCACCTGAAAAGAAAAAAAAAAGGGCAATCTGTTCCCACAAAAAAATTATGCCCCATACATAGCTGCCCAATTCGTACACATGTCCGCTGGACATGTAAACTGATAATTCTAATTGGCAGTACAACATATTTTTTGTCCTCACCCCTCTCTCAGGGGTGGAAGGTTTCAAATTTCACACCAAATTTCAAACATATGCACAGCTGTTGCTGGTAAAGAAATGGGCAGCTATGGACCTTCCCTACACCCATCCTGCAAATCCCGAGCTGGTTTCCCTACTGTCTTTCCCTCTTTGTGCCCCCTTTTTCACCACTTTTCAAAAAAATTATTTAACCTTTTTAAAGTATTCGGGGGAAGGGGCCTTTGAAGAGTGGGGAAACCCGAAAACCCCATTTTACAACTTTTAAAATCCCTTAGTTTTTGATAAAAGGGCCCCTTTTATGTAGAGAAAAAAAAATTTACCCAAAGGGATTGGAACCAGTCTGCTAAGCAACCCACCGTTAACAATCTTAGTGCTGAAAAAAACTGCTTTTGGTGAAGTAAAGGGGAAAATAAAGGCTAACCTCTTTTCTTGGGGGTTTCCACAGGTGGGGAAGCTACTCAAAAAAAACAGACTATGGGGTTTTACAGACCCCAAAACCCCCCAAAAGTTCAGAAGGGGATAAACATCAAGATATAAAATAAATTTTACTTCCGGGAAAACTTTCGGGCCCCTACCCAAAGTACTAATAGGGGGGGAACCCCAAAGACAAAAAAAAGGGGTAGAAGGAAATAAAAAGGGTTAGTAAAATATGTCAATTCCCCAAAGCAAACTGAAAAAATGTCAAAAACAAACCCAAAACCCTTTCCCCGAGGTGTTAAATATAATGAAAATTGGGGCCAAGGTCAAAAAAAAGGCTTTGTTGCCTGAAAATTCAAATGGTAGTAACCAAACACCCCTTAGTGGTAAAACCTTAAAAGGTGAAGTTTAAACCCCTTAAATGATTGCATGCAAAAGCTGTTGGGGTGGTAAAGAAATGGCGCCTTGACCTCAACCCATCCTGAAAACTACTGTTCCTTTACGGTCCCCCTCTTTGTGCACCCTTTTTTTACCCATTCTCCCCCCCTCCCAAAATACTTTCCTGTCAGGAAACCAAATTAGGAGGAAAAAGTAAAATAGTATTTGTTGAACAGTGTGCTTGCAAACCAAACCAAAAATGTTAGAATGAAAAATAAGCAAGTGCAGTTCCAAAATATTCCCTGTTTTTAAGGATCCTACATTGCCCACCCCCCCGGGGTAAGGTTTAAAATCCTTTAAGTATTGTATGCAAGCTGTTGCTGGTAAAAAACCTTTGGGATTTTAAACCCCCAGACTTGGCTTTTCAGTCCCCCTTTGGCCCCCTTTTACACCACACCACCCCCCCCTTTTACTTTTCTGAAAAAAATAGGGGGGGGTTACGGGAGTAAATTTTGAAAAAGAAAGGGGGGGGAAGCTTTGGGGTTACTTGCCAAAGTTGAAAACCCAAAGTTTTTTAAAAATAAAAGGAAAGTTACTTACTCCCATGAAAACCCAGGTTAAAATTTAAAAGGTTGTAGTAACCCCACTGAGAAAAATAAAACCGTCAGTTCAAAAAACCCGGGGCCATTTCATGGTACAACCCAAAGCTTAATATTGAAAGAAATATAACCTTTGATAAAGAAAAAAAGGGGCCAAAAACAGCAAAACAACCCAGTTTTCCAATTAAAAGAAAGCTATCCCATTACCCATTTAAATTAGGGGGTGGAAATCACATGAAAAATGCAAAACAACAGCATTTTTGAAAAATGCATTTACTAAAAAGTTGGGAAAACCAATTTGCGAGCCATTCCACAGAAAAAAGCGGGGTCCCCCCTTTGAAAAAAAAAAGGGTATGCCCACCTAAATATCTTTTTAACATGGAAAAAGGAGAACGCAAAAGCAGGGCAGCAAAAAAGGGGGAAAGGGCAGACCCTAACAACAGAACCCAGAAACACCTTACTTTTCCAAAGAAAAAATAAAAAGGGGAAAAAGGGAAGAACAAAAAAAGAAAAGAAAAAAACAAAAGGGAGGACCTAAAACAACAGAAAAACTCAATAAAAACCTGAAAAAAAAAGTTTTCAAAACATTTACAATTTTGTAATAAATTGAAATTATTTTAAAAAACCCTTAGAGAAAAAAATCATATTTTTACTGGTGGTAAAAAAGATGTTAAGTTTTAATTTTAAAAATTTTGAATTAATCAGGGGAAAACCCAAAATTTTGGGCAAACAAAAATTTTCAGACATTTTTAAATTCAAAATGTGAAAAAAAAAATTTTAAAAAGAATTTAACATTGTGTTAAACAGAAGGCTGAATAAAACAAATATAGTTGGAAATTTATTTGTAAAAAAGCTATTTAAAATATGTTAAAAATAATTTTTAAAACAAAAAATGAAAAATGCCAATAATAAGGAGTTTAAAAATGCCATTTTTTAAAAAAAGAAAAAAAATTTAAAATTTTAAAAAATTTTATACCCCAAGACAAAAAAAATTTAAAAAATTTTAAACAAAAATTAAATTTTTTATTAAAAAATAAAAAATTTATTATTATTTAAATAAAATTTATATTTTATAAGAATAGAAGTTTGGTTTTCCCTTTTAAATATAAAAACAATTAAGCGTGAAATATTTAAATAAATTAATTATTAAAAAATTTTAATAAAATGTCTATCCCCAAATTTTTTTTTTTATTTTTTATAATTTTATAAAAAATATGTGCTTTTTATTTTTTTTTTAAGATGCTTTTTTTAAATATAGATATATAAAATATATATATATATATATATATAAAAGATATATATATATTTTAATATATATAGAATAAAATATATATATCTAGATATATAAGATATGTTTTAGGGGATATATATTTTATAGATATATATTTTAGATATGTATAGATATATAGATATATAATTTATATTGTATTTATATATATATATATATATATATATATATATATATATATATATATATATATATATATATATATAGAGAGAGAGGAGGGGGGTCATATGTACTGCAACAGGTGCCTGTTGCCAAGGCATGGACTGAACACCAGTGTTGATACTGCAGTGCCATACCCCATTCCCACCCCAGTAACTGCCACATGGGGGGCCTTTAACACTGAAGGTGTCAGAAGGGAAAAACACAGGTGGACAGTAGCCCCCTTTGATAATCACAGTGCCACATAGTCTTGTAATCTGTCTACGGGTATGTGTCATCACAAAAGGTGTGTCATCTGGGGAAATAAGGTGTTTTTACTCATCACAATGCCCCATGTGGTATGTACCTCACATGACAACTACAGCAAGTGGAAAGGCCACAGACATACCAAACAAAGTAATACTCCCCAAAAATGCCCTATGCAGACTCTCACAAACCACAGCTAGAGTGCATTGCATACCCCCCACCCAGAGGTTACCACTGCCAGACATACAGAGGTATGTCACACCCATAGCAGTGGCCAACCACCATGCAACACCTCACAATCCCTCCGGCTACATGACCTAGGGCCCTAATTTGTCACCTCACTAAACAGCACATGCTGGAGGTACAGGTTCCTATCCAAAAATATGCCATATTTGGACTAAACCACCCAGCATGAACAAACAAGGCTCCTCATTAGCAGATGTCATACATACCCCTGATGATTGTTTGGAGATAGGTAATATGCCCTGGGAGTCACCTCTGTGTACCCGGGTTGACAGGAGCAAGTGAAATCACATTACATGTGTGTAAAAGGCCAGGGTAGCATATGGCTAGGCTGCTCAGGCCCTAGGGCCAATAGCGTTTTACCTATGACAAAACACAAAAATGTACTCAGTGCAATACCTGCTATGTGAGGTGGAATGAGTGTGACAGTGACTGTGTGCAAGGTTGTAAAGGTGTGATAGCTTAGTGTGTTTTTCTGTCATGGAAATTTGTGTCCTAGGTGTGAGGCCAGAAAGATGTGTCAGTTATTGGGATGCAGACATAGTAGGATGGCATATGTTGTGCGTAGCCTTGTGGGGGGTTTCCCATTAGGCTGAAGCAATACATGTATGCTCAGTAAGTGGTACTGCTGGTGAATCCAGCTCACTTTGAACTTTGTACTACCTGAAGCTGTAGGCCTAAACAGCACAGTATGGTGTATGTTCACATCCCGGTAACACTGTCTTGTGTGTTTCCTGTAGTCTGCACAGATTACATACCCAGGCATAGGTATCTGTAGGGGCACACAGTACTATAAGGTACACAGGTAATGCTCATCGGGGCATACATCTGTGTGTTGTATTTTGTCTGATGTGTTTTAATGATGCCTGTACCATCCCCAATCATGTTTTACCTAGAAAATGTATACTCTGTTACAGCAGTATGCCAGCTATATTAACAACTGCACATATGTTAGGTAGGGTATGGCATAAAGACTAGGGGGGTTTTAAATACTGTAAATGTACATGACATTCATTGCTTTGGATGACATATTTCTTCATGCATTAGCTTGATATATCCCCCGGGGCAGGTTGTGCATTGTCCCAAACAGTGTGCGACTACTGGTGTATACTGGTGTTTATATGGAGTGTGGGCACTGTCAGCCAGTTGTGGGCTGAGCACTGATATGTGGTATTGAATGTTTTATCCTCTGAAGACAGATAGATGCTATATATGGCAGTTAAGTGATATCTGTCCCAAATGTTTTACATGACAGACATGTCACACACATTTAATTGTTTTCCCGGGGTTATGGCTCAAACGAATCCATCATTCAGCTGCAGAGGACAGGAAATAACAGCCTGGTGCAGCACTAAAACCTGCTTTTTCCAGGGCCAGCCAGCACCAGCAGATGCACTGTGGCAAGACCTTGTTCACCGGGTAAATGACATAGGCATGCATAACCGACATATGAGCAGGCCCATCACTGCAGTGAAATTAGACATGCCAGTGGCATGCCTGATATCCATAGGCAACAGCTTGCCAAGGTGGTGGGGGCCATACATCCCCCTCACCAGAGTGGAGGAGCTGCCCTAAGCATGGTGGCCCCTTTCCCAGCAGCAACAGCATCACACATGTGTCTTTGGGGGCCCGGAGCCACCAGCAGGATGACATGGAGGTGCAGGTAATACCCCAGCTGTAGACTCCCTTACCTGTATTGTTAAAATATGCATATGTGAGATGTGTACTGTGTGTTTAGCAGTTGTGCTGCCAAATGTGTGCAATACTGATTTTTGGGAATAGTATCTACACCTGTGACTGTTGACTGTTTTTCCCAAATGTTTTAGCACACTGTAGCAATGCCACATTTGGGCCACTGACAAACTGTGTCATATTCTTAGGTCCCTCTGGTGTGACAGCAGGGCAAAATACATGCTGGTGAGTGTTTTAAACCCTTTAATTGGTAATGAAATGTGCATGTCATAGGTGAGGTGTAGGCCATGTACACAACACACCACGCATAATGCATGCTGTGCATGTTTGCTGTGAGACATCAATCATCTCAGTAAAGTCAGTAGCTCCCCAATCACATGCAATACGGGCAGCAGACACAGTTGGGCAACACTGTACTGCACTTTGGGTTTGCATAGTTGCTACAGCACACAACAGAACACAAAGCAGAAAACATGCTACATTTGGCATTACCAACACCCGCTGTAAGGTCACACTTCAGTATCCCACATGTCATGCACAAAAATGATGTACCTGGGGTAGAGGCCATCAGGGGCTGTGCAACATTTGCAACACATAACACAGTCATGTTAGGCAATGCCATTGGGCACCTCACACCCATGTACCTGTGTAATTGTGAACAGCCAGGCACTGCAGTTCAGGTCAATAGGGGTGGTCTTGCACACATTAGTAGCTGTGAGTGACCACAAGATGCATGTTGATGGGCACGGGGTACCCCCCCACCCAGTTACAGTGACCACAGTACTCCATAGCAGTCATTGCTTTGCACCTCAGTGTTGTGTAAACATATGCACCTATACAAATATCATAGCATGTTGTCTGTGTGCTTACATATGCCAGTATACAAATATGCACAGCAGTCACCATCCACACAAAGTGTCACATATATGTCCTGGAATGCTAGTGGGTGTATAGGCCCTTTGACACACTTTGGGGTATGGTGTTTAATGTTGCAGCAATGCCATGTTCCACATATCTGCAAATGTCCCACACTCACCATAACCACTGTAAAATGGCCATGTCTTTGGGGATTCCTTAAATCAACATGCACCACATCCTGTGTGTACATAGCATGTCACCCTGCCCACTATTATCTGCTATGGACACAGACACGCACTCAGACATGGATATCTATGTGTCACACAGTTTGCAGCCATGGCATGTATTGGGGTGATGGTGCACAGGGCATTGCAGAGCTGATAATACCTGCACAGCAATGTTGTGTCCATGTACACATTGTGTTCCAGGGTGTAGCCAATCACTGAACAACTACACATGCATCAAAGCCATGTATACTGCCATTAATAGGGCTTACACTTGCACTGCATGGTCTTGTGCAACACATTTCTGCATGCTGACACATGTGTGACTGTTTCCCTTGTGATACTGCCCACCTTCACCCACTATAGAGTAGGGGGATTACTGGTTTGTTGTGTGGGGGGTATTTGTTCATGGGGCATGTGTGCATTTTTATGGGGGGATGTGTTCATGTGCATGTGCATGTGTGCATGTGTTCATGTGTTCATGTGTCATGTGCATGTGTGCATGTGTGCAGAGTAAAGTGTGTTTCCTGTCTTCCTCTCACAGGTGCTGAGTTGGGGTTGGGCGGGGAAACCCCACTGCCAAATAGTGGTGATGATGAAAATTTTTTGGCACAGGAAGTTTGACAGGGTCTGTCGTTGGTCCCCAATCGACAGTACACAGCGTCAACCCCATCTATGCGCACACTCTGTAAAACATCCTCACCACCAATGGCCATAGGAAGGGACAGCATACAGTTGGCATTGACCAGGAGAGTGGGTACCCATGGCACTTGCACCCCCTCACAGCAGCCATAGCCAGACCGGAATGGTACCACATAGGCGGAGGTCCGGGGGTTCTGGGGGAGCACCACTGGTCATTCCCCCTGGCAGGCTCCCCTCACAGGTCTTAAATATGTTCCGGGCTGTAATGCAGGCTCAGGCTATGGAAGGTACACCAGCAGGGACTTAGAGGGGCACATTACCCCGCTATCAATGACAGCATCCGTGACCTTCCCGGTGCCATCCGGACTTACCCCGAGGTCATTGATAGACATTGGGGAGACATTAGATGCCCTCCAAAAATGTCTTCCATGAGCCAGGACCAGGGATGGTTGCGACGGCCCATGCCAGCAACAGCAACAGCTGGCATTTCCATGGCCCACAGTTGCCCTTAGTAGTACCACCCCAGCAATGCGGGGGCTGGCCTGTCCATTGACCGCCCAAGTAGACCACGTCCAGGTGGCTCTGGCCAGCCCCAGCAGGGACATCTGTCCAGTCATCATACCTCTGCCTCTGATGACAGTACCCAGTCAGGGTTGGTACCGATACTGCCCTAGCACCCTGCCAGGCACAGGTACTGTGTCCATGGCCAGAGACAGTGATCTGTACAGCCTAGCAGGTACAGTCTGTGGCTGTCCCACAAACCCCCGTATATGGCAGCCACATGGTGGAGCTGGGGCATGCAGACACACAAACCAAACAACTAGGGCTCACAAACACAAAAAACCCCATAAACATTGGCCCACCTGTTGTCCCCACACACACACACACACAGACATGTCGATTGGATGGGTCAATGTCAGGCTCTGAAAACAAAAACCCTGTGCATATGATAAACCTGTGCCCCTCCTGTCATCTGTTTGAGGGGACAGGCTAACATGGTGCTGATGCACGGGGTGACACAAAGCAGTGTCAAAATAAAGTTGTCAACAAGGAAGTGTAAGACATCCTTGTAGGTATATCTGAGAAACATTATGCATCAAAGCTCTGATTGTCAATGTAGCATTGTTTACACCACTGTTAGGTCTGAGTATGTATTGTCCACCCATGTGCCACTTGGCGGGTTAATGTTGCCAGCTGTGGGGAGTGGACAGTACATGTGTGATGGGGCAGTACAGATTAGCAAGTGTACATCTGTGAACATGGGGGGCACTTTTATGTACATGCATAGTGGACACATGGGACGGTGGCATCCCCTTTCATAAAATTAACATCTCATAGTATCTTTCAATGGCCAGTATGCATTCTACTACAGTTATGTACTAACTTAGACTGTGTATGACATGGGTTGACACTATGCTGTGGGTGATATTAATATCTGTCAATGATTTGCGGTCTGGTAGTATACACAACCTCAACAGCATGACTATAAGCAATCATGGATGATGTCCTGACAAATGACACACAGTAGTAGGGAACCCAGTAAAATTGGGATCCTTCCGTGCTACACTATAACACTAACCAGGGGTTTGACCACCCATTCCTGTGACCACACCTTTTTGGCATATACCCCCTTAGGTACATGCAGACACTAGGGATGTGTCCATCCAAATCTGGAAATGCATGGATTGGCCTACAATGCATTCCCTGGATGGGCCCATATCCTACAAAAACATACAGACAGATACCTGTTGTCTAAACATGCTGTATAGCAGTAAACTATGGCATAGTCATCCTCATGTACAAAACATACTATCCCATCAGTACCCCCCAGGTGGTAGCCCTCAACATGTATGTTGGGGAAATTAAAACACCCCTGTTATGTCATGTGTCCCCTTTGGGATCCACATATCCATAGGTTTTTGGAGTCCCAAGGGTATCAATAAGACATTAGAGGCCTGAATATATCCACAAGGCATAACCCTAAAGACTGTCCATTCTTGGTTGTTTTTGACATGTCTGACAAAACCCCAGGCATATACCCTCACTCACACTTCTTTAAAAATTTTCATGGGTGCCCCAGATGTTAAAAAAACAGGGGTTTCCAACATATGTGACCAAAACTGGAAACAGGGACAACCTGTCAATGGAAAAAAATGTATTCATGTAGTATTTCCCCCTATGTACTTTTAGAGGACATGTACACATATATATTTGCCATGCAGATACCTGATTTTGCAATGCACATGTTTTAAATACTTTGTCATACCCTAGTAAAAACAAAACACATGCATTGACACACACAGTCAGCATTTGCAGGATTCAAACCCCCCTGTTATGTTTTTAAATTTGAGAGGATGCATTAACATCCTATCTTTACTGGGGGTTTCCTCCGCTGTATTTGTAGGATGGTGACATCATCAGTTTTTCCCAAAAAGGAATTTTTAGTGTGTTTTCCCCGTCTCCAAAAGGCCTCTTCAAAGACAATTCCCAAAACATAACACACACTCACTGTTTGCAGGATTCAAACCCCTACCTAACTATGTTATGATACTAAGAGCAAACACAGCACACTATTTCTTTTTTGGCTGGTTTTTTCCTGCTTTTTGTAGGAGGTGACATCATCAGACTTTCCAAAGAGGAATGTACCTTTTAGTGGTTTTCCCAGTCTCCAAAAGGGCACCTCTCAAAAAACTGCCCCATACACACCCAAAAAGTTTGCAGGATTCAAACCCCCACCTAACTATGTTATGATACTAAAGAGAAAATTAACATGCACATTTGCTTTACTGGCTGGTTTCCTTCTCCTGCGTATTTGTAGGATGGTGACATCATCAGACTTTCCAAAGAGGAATGTACCTCTTTTTGTGGTTTTCCCAGTCTCCAAAAGGCACCCAAAAAAACACATACACACCCCAAAACACACACACACACACACACACACTGTTTGCAGGATTCAAACCCCCACCTAAAAAGAGAGCATTAACACGCATATTTGCTTTACTGGCTGGTTTTCCCTTTTCCCGCTGTATTTATAGGATGGTGACATCATCAGACTGGACATGGTGATGTGTGTACACTTTGTTTTATGCCATTCCAGGAATGGTCCCTGTGGGGCAGGGGAACAGCTTGAACAAGACCTCAGAATCCACCTTGGTGATCTATCTGTGGACACATTGACATTCCCAATTCCCCATATTTATGCACAGCTTGTTGGTTTTGTGGATACTAACATGTGTCTGGGATGTTGATAAGGGCTATTCAAAGTCTATGTGAAAATGTGTAGATGTGTTCATTGATGTATGTCCTTTCTTGCCAGTCTAGCATGTTTGGAACCATGATCCCACATGAACATACCACAGTTGGTAGGTTGTGTTTTGCTTCAATAGCTCTGTTTATGACTGCAACCATGATGGACTATGACCTTGCAGATCAGACTTTATAGGCTACTGGGGCTTTCCCCTGGTGTGTTGTGACCAACACTTGTGGGGGGGTTTTGTAGCTGTGACACATTCAATGGTTCCACATCCTTTTAGAGGCTACTGTTCAGGGCAATCTTTTTTTCAGGGGCATGAAAATTTGGGAATCAATGTATTCCACTTGCTCCATGCTTTTGGCAGTGGGGTAGCTGCTCATCCATTCTACATTTGATATCTCCTGGGATGATATGGACTATTGTCAGTGGGGGGTTTACATATTGGCCTGTCTGTCAAAGTCAGCATTGTCACCAGGTACAGTTGGCCTAAATCAGGACAAAATGGGTGTACATTGCTATTTATGACATAGCTGAAGAAGGGGTCATGATTCGTCTGGGCTTCTCAGCTACCTTTTCCACCAACGAACATGAGCACTAATCCCTGTTAAAATCACATCTTAACACCCTACTGATCCTTTGTGATCACCCGAGTATGTCATGATAATATCCTGGCATGTCCAGGGGTTTTTTGTGTACTCTCCAGTCCAGCTGGTGGATATTGTGATATTGACACAATGTCACATCTGTCATGTAAAAGACAATTTCCTGACAAACTCAGATATATGTGTGAGATGCACCTATAACATACAGGGGGAATCTACCCATGACGCCCTTTCAGGTGGTGAAGGTAACCACACACCACATATCAGACATATCCCTGCAACACCAAACCCAATTTTCACACACAGACATACCAGATGTGTAAATGTTTTCCTAAGCAGCAGAGACCTCCCAAAACAGAAAACACATTACCCACTACAATGCCCACATATCCAAAAGTTCCAAAGTCAGGGACACAGTCACTGCCCTTCAGGCTAAAAAACACACCTAATACACTTGTAAACTTATTGTAAAACACTGACTCACTCACCAGAACAAGGAATAGTCACTTTGGGGTGTCTGTTGGGATCTGCCATAACACAGGCAGTCAGGTCCCCCAAAGCAAGTACAGGACTGGCACCATCATTGTCCATGCTGGGTGTATAACCTCATACTCCTGGACCACATGACATGAACATGGAGGAACACTTGATCATGTAGCCCAGGCCCGTATGACCCTGACCTTGCACTACACCCCCCAATTATGATGTCACAGTATTGGGAAACATCACATTTAACAGTTGCAACATTGAATTCAAGATACAGGGCTGGCAGAGACATGCTCAACACAAAGCCCCTATGGACACTTTGTCACCCTTGGCTTTAGAATGCTGGCTGGGCCCTTTACCACCATAGTGCCGGGCCCCAAAAACAAACCACCTCCATAGACATTACAGGTTTGAAACAATAATGCCCCAACAACAGTTTTTAACCTCATAATTTTCCACCAGGACCCCTCAAAGGGAAAGAATTTCCCCTGACAGATGCCTGGTTCAGGCTCATGCACACCAGCACTACCATTATGTTTCATACCATTGTTCAACAAGACTTAAAACAAACAACAATATCCAAAACATCACAGAAAACATTTTTAAACACTGCCCAAAACATCACAGACCCATATACAAAACCCTTTAATACTGCCTTTCAGTTTGTTGCCCCAAAAACCCCAAAATCAGGAACCCATTGGCTTTCATAACTATGAAGAATATGAAGGTCTCCACCCACATTTTTTTGTGACTTCAAACAAAAGACTGGGGGTACTACTGCGACCCCCCCAACAGTCTACAATTTGTAGACTCAAAGCTATGGCACAAACAGTCACACAGCCACAAGGGGGATATTGGACCTGATTATCACCAACATGCCATGTTCCAAATATAGCCCTCAAAGGTGAACAAAATGTATCTCACTGAAAAATATACCTCCACACACCCATCCTGGGGAAAACTTTCTGACCCAAAATCTCACCACCAGAAGGTGGTATCCTTCAGACCCTGAGACATGGCAAATATGGCCCCCGCTGCATCCCATAAAATTCTATGGACACCAGTGGACTGCATTTTTCCCCAAAAAACAACAGGGAAAACCCCCAAACAACCCGTCTTAACCCCCATTAATGCTGTACAAACAGGAGGAACTACTTAAAAGAGCACAATCCCAGACTGGGAAGGCATCTTTATCTGCACAGACACCACATCACCATGAACTTTTCTAAGGCCACAATTGCAAAAACATAGGACATCACACCCTCATGTCAGGGAAACCTTACACCACCCAAAGCAGTTACCAAATGACAAACCACCCGATGGCAGCCCCTCCTGGCAAACTTTCAGATGCTCCCATCCTTGGGGCAACTATCCATCCCAACAGAGTATCCTCCTGACAACCCCTAACATGAGTGCTCCCCCCCACATACATCAAATTTTGGGCCAGATTTCCCCCCTGCATCACATCATGACAAACCCCCAACATCACTGTTCAAATGACCACAGGATAAAAAGGAACAACAGGGGGTACAGATTTACCACCCCAGAAACCTATGTAAGTACCCGTTCTGCAAAGCTATATTTCTACTAAAAAGACACAACCCAGGGCACTGTGTCCTACACACAAACTTGTTGTGGGCAGATCTTGCCTCTGAACCTGTTTGTACAAAAGCAACAGGTCCATACATGGGTCCCCACAGCCTACCTGAACCCAAAACCCTTCAACACAATAACCCCACATTATGCAAAGGTCACCCAATATGGACAATATCCACAATTGATACCTGTCAGAGATAGCACCCACATGGTCAAAATTTAGGGGCCTCTGACATACACCCGTTACAGGGCCCTCCCACATTTGGGCCTGGGACCTCTTGTTCATATAGTCAACAGGCTAACCCCGAATATTGAACATGTTTAGACTGCAAACTGGGAGATCAATTTTAGTGCAACCAAAAAGGTCTCCGTGGATGACTGGGGTTAGCCCTCCCAGCTTTTTCCAGTTTATAGTCATCCCTAAAAAGCCCCACACACATAGGGCCCCAAAACAGTAGGAGTTGTTGTTTGACAACTTTTTTGCCTACATCACATTCCAAAAAGGTTGGACACCATGTTCCCTTTTTCCCCTATGGTTTTAATCTAGATCAGGGGTCATTTTCCCATACATCACATCCATTTTTTACAATGCCACAGTACCTCCCCACCTGCAAATGTTGGACAGTTCCTCAACAGATCTGGGGTCCACAAAGCCCCCACATTCAGATGCAAAAGCTCATCAGTGCCACCAGATATGATGTGCCTGGCAGATACCCAAACCCAAAAGGTGCCCCGGTCATGGGTTTATGGTTTTACAGGGTTTACACCAGCCCCTTTTGGGGGACCCCTTTGTTCTATAAATTTGCTGTGCCTGTTACAACCAAATCCTTCTATCCCCATCCATTTGGGAAACTTTCAACCACGGGGCCCACATATACATTTTTCCCCAGCATGGTCTTGATGAACATCCTCCAGCATCCTAATGTTTAAGTCTCCCCTTTCCCACAGAAGGGACATACACAAATTGGGGTTTTACATCCTTAAAAATTTAAAGGGTTTGAAAACTTTTGGAATTTTGGCCCCCGGAAGTTTCTTTTAAAAGGGCAAATAGTGTTTGGGGGACATCCCCCTTTAGAACTTTTTGGGCAAGCCCACTTTTTGGGTCAATTACCCATCCCCAAATTTTGGGATTGACCAACAGGGCTAAGTATGAGAGAAATAGCTCTACCAGTGCCCCCCCTTGATAAGTGTGGGTTTTTTCCAACCCCTTTTCTACATGCCCCCCCAAGGGTATCCACCCCCGGGTCCCCCAGGGCATACCCCAGCCAGTGTTTGGACATTTGGGGGGCGACTTTTCCCCAAGGTATCCCCCAAAAGCCCCGCAATGGCAGGCCCCCATACCCCTCTGGAGACTCTTGATACTGTTGGGGATGATGTTTCCCGGGGTTTTCGGGCCCCCCTGCAAAACTTTGTCAGGGGATCTTTTGTTACATTCCAAAACCCAGGATAAACTGACTTGGAAGCCAAAAACACTCCAGGGACATCCCCCAGAACCAGATGTTAATAGAATGCGAGACAAGATTCTTATTTTGGAGGCTTTATCATCTTTTTTTCCAGTTTCATGAACAAAAGGACTCAGAACATTTTGATTATGAAGGGTTCCCCTTTTATGATTTCTGTTTTCTTAACGGGCACATAGCTTTTAAGTACAGGTTCCTGGGTTAAAACCTAAATAAAATTTTCCCCACGTGTATAACTGGCCAAAGGGGTTTGGATGCCCCCCCATTCTGTTTTTTTTTCCTGACATTTTTCCCAAAGGGGAGATGCCCAGTTGACCTTTATATGTTGTTCAGGTCCCCAATTTTTTATTGTGAACTGTTTCATTTATACTTTGTTTAACAGGTTTTTTTATGAACCCCCTTTGGTATCTCAAAAATTTGTTTGCAGGGTTTTCCCTAAAAATTTATAGATTTCCTTTTCATAATAACTGTTGCAGGGTGGTTGCTTTTGGATAGTGACAGTTCCTGGGTTACCCATCACTGCAATTTTTTTGGGCCAAATGCTTAACCAGAAGCTAAGTGTTGGCTTTTTTTCAGTTGCCCATTCCGGTTGTCCGACATTGCTCAAAATTTACCCAAATTGTGGATTTTCCCAAAAATTTAAAATTCCCCGTTGTGCTATTGGGTTCATTTTGTTTGCATATATACATTTAAATGTGTTTAGCAGTTTTTTCTTAAAACCCGGAATCACCTTTGGTTCTGCAGGGTTATGTGGTGCCTCAACCCCCCGAATTTTGAAAGATTTCAAACATCCCTTTTTTTAAGGCGAAGGGGGAATACTTTCCCGGTTTATGGCCCGTTTGGCTATTGTTCCTTTTGAAAGGGCCCATACTGGGGATTTTTCCTACTGGGGGAGGCCAGGGCCCCCTTAGGCCGTAGGGTTGGCAAAGGGGGGGGCTTTTGGCCCCGGCCCATGCCCTCTGCAGGTTTTCCGGGCAAAATTGCTCAATAATACAAACATTGTTGGGAGTTGGGCCCCAAATTTCCCCGGGAACCAATTGGACCCAAAAAATGTCTTTTTTGGTTTGTGCATTTTTTTGGGATTCCTTTTTGGTGGTTGCTTTTGATGGGGGGGATAGCCACGGCCCCTCATGCCCTCCCCCCTGGTGCCTGGGGTGCCCCCCTTGGAAAAGCTTACACTCCGTCCCGTTGGGGGCAGGTAGGGGTCCCCAAAATTAGAAACCCTTACCAAAATGGCAGTTAGGGGGGGAAATTCTTAAAAGCCCCACCCGCCGGTGGGGCTTTGTGTTGCCTCTTTGCACCCACTACCCCGGGACGCTTTTCTGGGGCAAAACCCCCCGGTTGGGTTCTGATCACCCCTTGCTGAAAGGCCCGGAATGGTGGGGGCTGTTTGCCCCCCTATGTTTGGGCCTGGAAGGCCCGTTGCTAAAATTTTAGGCCCAACACATACCTTGGCCCCTTGGGTTCCCCCCTTGGTTTTTTGGGGAGTCCCGCAAGCTCAACAATTTGTCAGGACCTGCCATCTTAGCCCCAACCCAGCTCATTACCCCCCTTTGGTTTGGGCCGTCCTCTTTGCTTCCTGTGGGGTTTTGGCATTTCCATTGTCACCCCCCTCCAGTTTCATAGTCCCCTTTTAAAACCCTGGAGCCCCTAAATTTCTTTTTTCTCATAAAGCCAGTTTTATTTTATTAGCTTCCAGGCGTTTTAAAACATAATGGCTGGGCAATTTTTTCACTGGGCTGGGGAGTTATGGGAAGCCTTTCGTTGTTTTTTCCCTACCGCGCCCTGGTGCTTTATATTTGTTGTGCTTCCCTTTTTTCCCTTTTTTTCAGGGGACCGCAAAAGCCGGAAAACGCAAATGCTTGGCAAAACTTGATTGGGAAAATCATGACACCAAAAGCTTACAATCTTTAAACGTTATACATGCTTATGCTTAAAACCCCACAACCCCCCGTTTTCGGAAGGACCGCAAAAACTTAGCAAAAACTTTGGGTTTCCACGGATCCCTTCCTTTTTCCCTTTTAGTCCTTTTCACACCCCCCAATTTTGCAGGACCTGCCACTCTTAAAAGCTTCACTTCTTTTATCATACCCCCCGTAGTACCTTCTTCACTCTTTTTCCCCTTCCTTCCACACTCCATGACCTCATTTGCTATGTAAACTACTATCCTAACCTCATTTACATAGGATTGCCTACTAATGCTTGGTTACATGTCTTAGACTGAGCTTCCCCTTAGCAACCTCTACTCGGTGGGCCCCCAAAAAAAATTTTGGGAAAAAATTGTTTTTCCTGCCCCCCCCTTTTTGGATGCAACCCCCCCCCTTTTTTATTTTGGAAAAGCTTTGGTTTTTTATTTTTTTTGTTTTTATTTAAAAAGAAAAACGGTACCCCCCAAGGTTTTTTTTTTTTCAATTTTTTTTTTTTGATTTTACATTTTTTTTTTTTTGGGGCCCCAAAAAAAAAAAATTTAAAAATTTCTTATTTTGGGGAAAGTTTCGGGTTTTGAGCATTTTGCCCTTGGCTTAAACATCAGAAATCGCAAAAATATTTTATTTTCACAAAATGGTTTCACATGGCCGTGATATTTGACCATTGGTGCATGCTTTCTGCACTGGATGCAACCTTTATTGAGCTGTCATGGCTCCATTTTGCTATTTAGAATGGCACTAGTTGTCAACTGAGACATTTTCACAATAACACTGCTCTTACTGACAGGTCTGCTTGAACAAGAATTCATCTCATTTGCATTTTCACTGCAATTTGGAGGTAATTTGCATATCCCAGCCTACTGTGTAAGAGCCATTTTAGGAGCTCTCTTTTTACTTCCTACAGGCTGTTCCTCCTGGATTGTGAGATGATGACTGCATGGAGTCTTACTCTACTCTAAGACTCCATGCAAGCCTTCGTGAATCCGGCCCACTGATTTGTTGGTGACATTAGATATCAAGTCACTGTACACTATGATACCTAACAATGAGGGAATGAATATTGTTAGAATCAAATTAATAAGATCCAAGATGTTTTCTGGTAATACAGTAGGTCTGTTGATGGAGATAATAGACATTATTTTAAGCTGCAATTTTTTGTCATTTGAAGACCATTTCCATTGCCAGACAAATGGGGCAGCTGGGAGTGGAAATGGCTCCCAGTTATGCCAATCTGTTTATGCATGGTTGGGAAACCACAAATATATACACATATACAAGAGTATATAAGACATTTATAGTTAAAATGTTTAGATTTATTGATGACGTGTTTTTAATTTGGAGAAGCACTAAGGAAATATTGGGAAATGGTATTGATTATATCAATAATGTAAGTCCTTACTTAAAATTTACTTGCCAATGTAATGTTAGTGAAGTTAATTTTCTGGATGTAACTATATTTAAGCATAGAAGTAGATTAGTATCCAAAGTATACAAAAAGGAAGTACACAACAATATGTACTTACATTATATTAGTATGCATCCGAAGAAAACTAAAACTAATATTGTTAGAGGACAATTAGTCAGAATAAGCAATTTAACAAAGATCAATGATGATTTTATACAAGAAGCAGAACATTGTTGCAATAAAATGGTTACCAGAGGTTATCCGATTGAAGAGGTCAAATCTTCCATGGTAGAAATAATAGATCAGAGGGAAAATAATAATTGTGCAAGGGGAAGAAGTAAAACTGTTGTCACAAATAAGACTAGGATTCCTGTTAATAATAGTTTAGATTCATGTGTTATTAAAGGTAGTATTACAAAAAACTGGGGACATTTTGAAGTTGTCCTGATATAACTAGGATAATAGGGGACAAACCAATTTTTGCACAAAAGAGGGCTAAAAGCTATCATTTGTTTTCAAAATAAATTGAATAAACCATTGAAAACAATATAAAGAAGAGGAATGGTTAAGTGTCAGAACTGCAATATGTGGAATTATTTATATACTGATTTCACAGACTTGACGTTAGGAAAAAAAATCAGTATTAAGGGGTTGTTCAATTGTAAATCTAAACATGTGATTTATCTTGCCTTTTGTGTACCCTGCAGGTCAGTTTATGTAGTAAGAACAACACGTTAGCTAAATAGAAGGATTTATGAGCATAAATATGCTATACAAATTGGAGATGTGAAAAATGAATTAAGTAAGCACTACAAGAATGTAATATGTAAAGGTGAGTTTAAATTTGTTGTATTAGAAGCTTTACAAAATGCGCAGAATGTGTCTAATCCTGAAGATGAGCTTGGGTGGTTAGAATATTGTTGGCAAGTGAAGTCAAATGCCTGGTTTCCACCAGACTTGAATAACAGGGACGATTTTGGAATGTTTTTAAAGAGGAAAGGGTTAAAACATTAATTATGATTTTAAGTCATGTGATTTGAACCATGTGGTTTATTTTTTGTATTTAATAAGATGTAATGGAATAATTCCTCAGGTTGAAGAGGTCTCTGATTCTTGTGAGAGAGACAAAAGTGTTTACTTGAGTTTTTTTTAAATAAAGCAGTGTGTTTCTTACTACAGCAGCTTTTATTTTTGTGATTTTTATAAGTTAAGTCCATTTACTGATTTTAGAGTTTCACATATAACTCTACAAGAATTTCCGAAACAAGTTATGATATTCTAGTGTTTTGTTAAATGATTCAAGCCTCTAAAAAAATCAAAATCCCCCTCTTTAGTCTAGATGGAAAAGCCTTCTTGTTAAATAGAACCAGAAATATAGAGGTAACACCTAGTTGTTCTGCAAAATCTATGCTGGTAAAACAGTGATTCATTATTATCTCTATAGGCAATCAAGGAATCAACTGAGGTCAAAGCAATTAGAGAAACATGGACAAGTTAAGAAACTTGTCTTTATCTTTTCATAGTAAATATATAATAACCATATATGATCTAGTTTATTACATTAGAAAATTCCAAAATTAGTGGGTACAAGTTAGGCTAGATAAGCAGTACGTACATGACAGGTGATTCTTCATAATTAAGACAAAAAAGGGGAATTGTGAATATGTGAATTTAACTTAATTCTCAAACTCCCTGAGTTTGAGACTTAGATCTCCAAACATTATGTCCAAACCAAAAGAATATAACTATATGATATATAAGCATGCTTTGTCATGACACTGGGGCTTACCAGAGTAGGAAAAACTAATCAAGTCCCCATATGATAGCAACACTTCCCCAAGTCTAATATTTATAGTAAATACATATAATGTATATTTGTATCAGCTATAAACTTTATTTCCAAGCCAGTAAGGGTCACCCACTGGTCAGACATTATAGTCAGTAACTAAGCCATTGCAAGAATGATTATGTTATATGGGCATTAACATTTATAAATTGAAAGTCTGCTGAGATCTCTCATAAATCAGGAATATTGTAAGATCCAAGAACTATGATGGTTTAACTATTGTCCACCTTTACATGCTGTATGTACTTTAGATGAAAGTTTCCATCTCCCCTTTCACACTCTGTTATTCTTGTCCTCTTTTCCTTTGTCTTTCTTCCCTTCTTCTCTTTTAAAAATGTGTAAGTGCATAGCACAAAACATGGTGAAGCTGCTTATATTTACACACATCAACTGCTTATAAGAAACGTATTTTACACATGCACAATTAAGGAGCCATTCAAAACATGTGCATTTTTTTGGTAGCTTCTAATGGCTAGATCATGACTATATCAATTCAGTGATAAAACGTCTGAGCTATTACTTCCATCTTCACAGGTGTCACAACTTGTTATAATGTTAGAGACTAACATATAGTTATGGGAACACTATCAGATGAAAAGTCAATTAAATCTAAATACAATATGATGATAAACAGTACTGTATTTGGTAGTATCCCAGTAAACAACAAGATATTTGAAGCTAGAAAGGAGCTGCATGTTACTCAAATCAGCAATAGATTAATTATAGCAATTTAAAATGCAGCAGGCTTTTGCAAAAAGAAAAAACACACAAACAACATTGGTGATGACTAGTTGTTATTAATTGTACATGTGGATTAACATTGTGTTATTATACTGCCTTATGCCCTTTACATGTTTGTTCACAAGCCTATGCTGACCAGCCCTTCTAGTTAGCAAAAGGATAAACAAACAGAACTGAGAAATGCAAAAGCATTTTAGAAGCTCAAATGTAACCTATCTATTTATGCTGTATACAAAAATACTCCATTCTATAACTACTTACACATATCTCTTTTATGTATGGTCACTTCAGTATTCACCACATTATAGTGAGTGTGTGTGGTGCATCTATACATTTTGTAGCTCATGAATGACTGAAAAATAGATATGCGGGCTTTGACAAAAAAAAGCAAAACATGTGTGGCAATGCAGTTTTCAGCAGAAATCTATTGCACAGAGAGCATTTAGCAATTGAAACCAAGAGCTGATTTTTTTCACATTCTAATCATATCCATAGTATTTATTTTATCTCTGTCTAGGCTTCTGTTTTTACTGTAAATACTTGTGTCTAAAGAAGCTTCAGTCATTACAGAACCTATTATATTATTATTAAAGAAAAGTGTCCTGAACATACCTCTCAACTGTACAGATTTTTTTTTTTTGCAGAATGTTCAGATTTCTGCCTTATATTTTTGGTCTGTTTTTCATAAAATTGTGGCTCTCTGGCAAATTAGTGGCAAATCATTAAAGATTGAAGTTAGAAAATAATGAGAGAAATTTGAGTTTTAGACTTCATACCTTCAGAAAATTCATGCTAATGCAAAATGTGTTATTCTGTTTACTTTCTAAGTTTGTAAGAGCAATAGTTCAAAATTGTCCCTATTTGTAGCACCTTTTTATGGATTTGTCCAGATTTCTTACTCTAAGAGGTTGAGAGGTATGGTCCTTTATAAACATTTTAGCTTGTAAAAATTGAAGAGTCTTACTAGTTTACTGCTTTAGGGCACTGCTGGAGAGATTGTTTCCACTGCTGAGAGTGATTTAGCTCATCAAACCGAGCTGGACGGTCAAAGGTCATGCAGCATATCAGAACACACTGCCACAAAGCTGTTTCAGTGGCCAACAGTGTGATCCACTGATAAATGCAATGGAATTCAAAAGGTGAAGCTTTTAAAAGGTTCTAGTGACAAAATAAGAGAGCTGAAGTAGTTGGCAAACTGCCGCTCATGCAAGGGAGTTAACAAACACTCGACCACTAAGGTGAAAGCACAAGTGGAAAAAAGAAAAACAGGTGATTAAAGCATTTTAAATACAAGCATGTTTACTAAAGCTACTAAATCAAAACAGACCAAGCTCTCTTTTCCATCTTCCCCCTTCTACTAAAACAAAGCAAATCTCACTTCCAGAATCTAATTTAGGAAAGTATTAATTACAATTTACATTGCACTCCCAACACCACAAATCTGTCACCACAGCCCCAATACAGCAGATTCAAGTATTTAAACTCTGTCAGTCTTCCCATTAAAGACTAATTGTAAAGTAGAGACATATAGGTGCTAACTGTAGCAATATCCATGAAGCCAGAAGGGATGCCACATGTTTTTTTATTTTTATTACAAAGGGCCTTATAAGGGTATAAGCAGCTAGTTATAATGCTTAGGGAAATCAATATAAAAACACAGTAATGTAGTTAGGGGGAAACTATTCCTCTCAAAATGAAGCATAATTCCCAAAAGCCATCTTATCTCATATCTGCATCTCATGTCTGCATCTGACTCAAAATGGGATCCTAATATTAAGACATTTAATAGTCAACAACAACAAAATGACCCATCCAAGATACCTACACTATAGGAATCACATGAAACTACAGGTGAAAATAATTCCCCTCCCAGACAATACAAAGTATGGGGCATGAAACCACTAAACCCCCACCAATGCTTCATATATTACAGAGAAAAAAAAATTATAATTATTGGAGTATGAAGAGATCATACCTTAATGTAGTATTTATCCTCCAAGTACTAAAGAGAATGTTCTTGTCAAGGACAGTTATCTGCATAGGGCATACAGGCTGTAAGGTTCTGAGTTTCTTGTTTGATTTATCACTGCAGTTTAAAGTACCCTTAGCAGCTTGTCGTTTCAAGCTGGGTAAAGATAGATCCATATCTTCAACTTTGTCTAATAAATTACTTTTCTTAACAAAGTCCATGGCTTCTCCAAGGTTATTGAAGACCTTTTGTCCTTCAGGAAGAGAGATTTTAATTCTAGCAGGAAATAGGATCTGTGCTCTGATGTCAACTTTTAAAAACATTTTTAATTAGTGGAACACAAGCTTTTCTTTTAGTTATAATAGAAGTGTAATCATTATCAAACTTGATGCTCTTCCCATTGATTTGTACTGGATTCCCCAACCACACAGTTTTCAGTATTAAGTCTTGTCTTGTGTTGACAGGAATTTCACTATAATGGATCTCACAGATGATGGATTTTTGGAGAGAGAGATATTTGATAAGGATCTGTGTGCTCTCTCGATCCCAAATGATAGCACTTCAGGAAGATTTAGTGCCTTTGGGAGCCAGTTATTCAAAAACTGAATCATACTATTTCCTTCCATTTTTTCTGGGATTCTATAGATTCTAATGTTATTCCTTTGTGATCTACACTCCGTGTCTTCCACTTTTTCTAAAAAGTTGTTTTGTTTTAATAGGAAGTCTATTTGGCTTTTATTTTCTGTCTTCCATCTATCTCATTGACAGACTCTTCTATTGCTGCTATTTGATCAGAGTGTTTTGTGATAATTTCTTTCAAAACATCAATCTGTTTCTTACTTTCCTTTTTTCATATTCTCCATAATTTTTTCCCCAAATTATCCATTTTAAAGAAAGATCTTGAATACTGGCAATAATTGTTTGTAGTTCCTTCTTCATAGAACTGTCTTTTAGAAGCCTTTGAGTGACCCATGTTTTTTTTTAGATTCATAAATGATGGGCCCTATGTTACTGTCCCGGGATACAATAGGACTATATCCTGTCCAGGTAAGTGCAGCTGCAACACTCAAAAGGTGGTATATTTAGCAACTTGCACCACCTGTACTGGATTTTACATTGGGAAAACTACACGTATATTGAAGGACAGGATATCTGAACACCTTAGGGCTATTAGGGTAAAAGCCTTTCACAATGCCCTATATATATGCATAGTGTTACTTGTTTAAACTATAAGAGGTTTATATTTTTTGTAATCAATAGGGTTGTTCCCAGTGAGAGAGGAGTGTTGACAACCTTAAGGTCGAACTTCTGGAATATAAATGGCAGGTTATGTTAAACGCAATTTTTCCACCTGGTCTAAATGACCATATATCCATAAAGCCAGTTTTGAAACAAAGAGCTAATAAACTGTGAATGTATTAATATGACCGTTTTTCATTTGTATGATACATCATAACATTTTATATTTAAATGCATTCTATAATGTTTTTATTTTGGTAGGAATATTTATGAATGTATTCAACTGTTGTTATGTGATGACTGCACTGTTTTAGTGCGTTTTTTAGGGATGTACCTTTATGATGATGTGCTTGTTTTTTTATTGGCAGTTGAGTAATTAATGTGTATATAAATTATGTATGTGTATGCTTCTACTAACTGATGATGCCATTAGTGGATGGTGAAAGTGCTAAGTTTGTTGAGCTATATTAAAATTCACTGGAAGTGGGCTTTGACTCATGTTTGTCAACTTTGGTTTTCTTTATTGGTTATTCACCCTTTGGGAAATTTGTTTTGTGTTTGTTTTAATAGGAAGTCATTTGGTTTTCATGTTCTGTCTTCCATCTATCTCATTGACAGACTCTTCTATTGCTGCTATTTGATCAGAGTGTTTTGTGATAATTTCTTTCAAAACATCAATCTGTTTCTTACTTTCTTTTTTTTATATTCTCCATAATTTTTTCCCAAATTATTCATTTTAAAGAAAGATCTTGAATATTGGCAATAATTGTTTGTAGTTTCTTCATCATAGAACTGTCTTGAAGAAGCCTTTAAGTGACCCATGTCAGTTCTGATCTGTGACAAGCTGTAAAACTTCTGACAGGAATTATCTCCAGAAAAGAGTTTTGAGGTTGAAAATTCTTTTCTGGAGTTCTGTTATCTGAAGTTGTGTTATCTGTCCTTGGCCACACCCCCATGTAGATTATTTTCGTGAATGCAAAATAGCACACAATAGCAGCATGGAAATTAGCAGTTCATGAATCCGTCCTACTATATAATTTCACTAAATGAGAGTGAAACAGATAATTTGCAGTGCTTTTTGTCTAAGGAGGCTGACTTAATTTTTAGGCAATAATACATTCATTTTAGGAATCTTAATTTTATATAAAAACCTAAAGTTCTCTTGTCTATTGAAGTTTACTTTTCCCCTGATGGATTAACTTCAGTTCCCACGTAGACTGACTACTGTAATTCCAAGATTCATAAGTGTAAACCTCAGTATTATGAACAAATAACTGAAAATACAGGAGAACAGTGAATGTTGAACACTACTGTTCTTTAAAGTTTTTTTTCAGAACCTTGGACTTAATATCCATAACTCCAAATTTTTGCTCACTCAGTCTTGCTGTTCTGGTTGCACTAATGAGTCTGTACCAAACTGTTACCTCCCACATCATTGTTTTTCCAGTGCATTATGTTAGAATACCAAAGACACAGAGAATGAGATGTTATCCCAGACACTTAAACTAGAGTTCTAGAACAGAATATATGAAACTTGCACCATGAGTGCACAGATTACACATGCTAATGAATTAAACAAAACTACAGTGTGACAGCAGTCTCAAAAAAGCTCTGTTGAATTAATAACACACAGCTACAGTCATTTGCTAGCACGTTTTACTTGTTCAAGCTTACAATCAGATTAACAACTCCTGATACTGTTCACAATCACCTTAACATTATTTCTACAACACTTTTTCTCTCATTAAAATATTGATAACTGAAAGCAATTGGCATTTTCATCAATCAATATTGATGATGCTAGACCTGGATGAAGCTTACAGTGAGCACTACCCAAAAGCAGTGCAAGCCATGTACACTGAAACACGGAATATTTCTGAGACATGCCAGTCTGAATCTCTATAGCTGTTCACATATGCTACAGCTTCATCCCTGGGGAGATGGTTTGGCTAAGGGTTAGACACTGGCTGGATGAATACAGAACATCACAAACCATGTTCCACTTTTAGGATTTGCTGTAAGTGCCCAGAAAAAAAAACAGAGACTAAGGTGTTGGGCAACAGGTATAACTAATACAGATGAGTCATCAGCCTTCATGTAAAGGAGAAAAAGAGAAAGGACAAAGACTTGCAAAAATGTATATGGGAGGGAACAAATAAACACCATCATAAGATTTGTTATGACCACAAGAAGTGTAGCATAGTTTCAAAATATATTCAGTTTTGCAAGTCTGCTGTCTTTGGCAGAGACATCAATAAGTTGATTATTTTATATAGACATTCCATTATTTTGTAGACAATTTTTTTCTTGCACTGAAGCAAGTAAGTCAATTAATAGCCAGGATGATGCCATTCCCATGCTTTGGTTATTAACATGGCTGCTGGATGATCCTATGAGTGCATGAAAACTGCCTGAAAGGGCCACACGGCATACACAGTAGTAACAATGAGATTATGAGCATTAATGTAACTCAAAGTCTACATTGTCTTCAAAAAGATAAATATCAACTGCATTTGGGTGCTGAACCCTGTGTATAAAAATATCATAGGATGTTACGGATTATGTCTGGGAATATACTGAAAGAAGACACTTGCACTTCACTATGACTCCCCATCACTGATAATGCAGTAAACAGATGAATAAATTACAAATAAAGACACTGGGCTGGATTCACGAAACCTCCGTATAAGACTTAATATGTCTTACTCGGAGACTGCAGTTGAACGCTATGACGTCAGCGTGCCATGAATATTCATGAGGGCACGCTGACTCATCCGTAACTCTTACACGGACTGAGTAGGTAAGTAGGGGGTGTGTCCGACTGCCGAGCAGTCTAAAAGTCCACGCCCCTGCAAGGTTTTAAAAAGCATAATGTCAACAGACAAGAGCGAGTCCGTTCAAATGTACCTGCACCCAACACCACACTCCCTGACACTGTAAACCCCCATCAGATTTATAAAACGGAAAATATTATTATTTTTTTTAAATCCACAATATAGCTGCCCATATTTGCGCTTGTTTGCACGGGTGTGCCCATTGCTTAACCACAGTTAGCAATTGTGACATTGAAGAGCATATAATATCTACTTATGCAAATTACTCTAAATCGCAATAGCGTAATGGTCGAGCATATGCACAAAGAGAAGGCATTCATGGTTCGAATCCCACCTCTCCCCTTCTTGTTTATGTTTTAAATCAGTATTTGAAATAATACCAGACAAATATGAATGCAATTTCATTAAAAGCAGTGATATGGCCAATGTATCAGCGAACAAAATATATATTTTTAAAAGACTAAGATATATAATAGCCTGCCGTTAAGCAACATTTTACACAAACACAGGTGCCCATAGTTTAATAGCGCTATACCCATCTAAACAGAGGTGCCCATAGTTTAATAGCACTTTATGCAGCTAAACAGAGTTGCCCATAGTTTAATAGCGCTTCACCCAGCTAAACAGAGTTGCCCATAGTGTAATAACGCTTTACCCAGTGCAATAGAGTTGCCCAGCATTTAAAAACACTTTACCCAGTGCAATGTGTTTGCACGGACGTGTGTGCTGCGCCAACCAGGGCACCATAAGGCACAGGGGAGCAATGTAGAGCTAAGTTGCTTAAATGCAGCCACACCCCCTAGCCTGTCTAGACAGTATTAAAATAAAATAATGACAAGGTTCAAACCCAGGACCCTGTGCATCATAATCAAAGTACAGAACCACTAGGCCATGACAACATAGGGGAAACAGCCACTATTAACATACATAAACCTAGGAATGGTAGTCTAACCATTACTAAGCAGGTCTGCAGTCAGCCGAGAATTTTACAAAATGGCCAATCACAAAAAAGTGCGGGAAATGTGGCATATTTAAGCCCCACGGTGGGAATACACGCCATAACTGATTGTAGCTCACATCTGCAGTCAGAATGTCTGGTGTTGGAGAGAGAGTGCGCTTCCGAGCACAGAGATGGGGCACAGAGGAGTCCAAATACATGGTTTGGCTCCTAGTCCACCATCACGAGGCAAGACTCCTGCAGGGCCAGTTCCAAGGGATGGAGTACAAGGCAGAGGCTTGGAACCGGGTATCTTGTGACCTCACCAGTGCCACAGGCGTTCCCCGGACTGGTGAGCAGGTCCATCACCACCATGCAGACCTGAAGAGACAAAAGGAGGACCGCCTGAACCAGTGGATACAGGAGGCCCGTGGGATGCGGGATGCCCCACAACTGAGTATGTAGCCATGGAATTTAGTATGTAAGGATTTAAAATGGAGTATGTATAACGGATAGGAATGTCTCAATATCCCTTCATTTACTTTACAGCTGCAGATGACCGCGTTACGAATCAGCAAGCCTATGAAGATAGGCTGCTAAGGCTGTGCCACCAGGCAGGTTAGTGATTATTCTGCATGTATTGTTATATAAAATATGGGAGAGAGCATGAAAGAAAGTGTTGTAATCCAATAATACAGCCATAAAATGGACTGAATAAGTCCTCTGCATGTACTGTCAGATAAAAATGTTAGAGAGGCAGAAAAAGAGTGTAGTAACCCATTAAGAAAGGTAACAAATGTCTGGAATAATATCTCTGCAGGCACTGTCATATAAAATAATATGTGAGTGAGCCTGAAAAAGAGTGTGCTAACCTATTAATAAAGGTATAATACGTCGTGAACATGTCTGCCATATATACCGTTAAAACAAATAAAGGAGTGAGCCTGTGGAAAAGTGTGTAATGTCATTAATAAAGGTCTAAAACCCAGAGTGTGTCTGTTTCACTTAGTATGAAATGTTGTTGTACCCTTGCATTATACAAATAGTAATGTGTTAGAAAGTGCTGGCAACCCAGAGTTCTGCAGTCCCATCTAAAGTGGGTGATGGAAGTGCTAGTAGCTGTGAAGTAAATATACAGTCCTCAACAGTCAGTTACTGGCTAGCATGCATAAGTAAATCTGGCACACGAGTAGCATGCTAATATGTTCCCCAGAAATGTAAGTGTGCTTCAATAAATGCAGGGTTCTGTACAATTTAAAGTGAAAATGTCATGTGAAAACATCCAGATATGTAGACAAAGAAGTATAAATGCAACCATGAAATATGTAGCAGTAACATCTGCATCCTGGACAGTTAGTATGCGAGATATAGGTCGAGTATAGATTGAACTATCCAAACCCACTACACAACCTAATGCATGGTGGCAAGTGTAATAATACATGTAGGGAATACACACCTGCAGTCACTAGGAATGTAGTGTAGAGTAAAACTGTTTATAAGATTTTAACGGAGATTTTTTCTACACCCTACTGTTTGTGCATAAACCATGCAATTCCACACCTCAGTGGGTATGTGTAATCTTAAATATTTGTTGGGATGTATGTGCAATTGTTCTATAAATATTTGCACTCATGTTGATGCATGTGCCCTGTTCAAACACCATGTTCATGGTGGCCTGTTGCTACCAATCATCCCTGCATGCGTTTGGAATAACCACTGTTGCTCAATATATGCATGTGTTATGTTTGCTGTTCAACTGTTGGAACTGTGGTGTGTTGGGTTAATGGGAATATTACTGCATGCTGTTGCAACTAATCTGGAATGCTGTTGTTTATGTTGCAATGAAACACACCAAATCACAGAACATATGGGAAGGCCGGTCCCAGCGGACCCACCTGTCCCTCCTCAGTTGGCGAGTGCACCTGGCACCAGTGGCTCTGGTGCCCAGCCCGGACCCCCCCTCCTCCACTGGTCCTGTGCCACCTTCGGGTGGAAGCGCTGCAGGGGATGGGGCTCGTCCCCCCATGCAAGCATGGGTGGAGAAGGGCCACCCGTCACCCTTCGAAGGGTCTGGGTTGTGGTGCGTAGGGAGATCCAGCGTTCAGTCACTGATCCCCTACGCCAGCTTGAGGCGAGAGTGGCGCTTCTCATGGGTGAGCCTGCCCATCCTACTCAGACCCCGGCACAGCCACCCCCGGGGCTGTGAAGGTGCAGTGGTGACTGCCCATGGCTGGGGATCTCAGTTCCACTGTTACCATCTGTGGGCTCATGGGCTTGCGATTTCCAAACAACCTTCCCCGTCAATTGTGTTCACCCACCCCATGTGTCAGATTCTGCCCCTGTATGTGTCTTGTTTGTCTTGTCTGTTTACCTCCCCAACCTACCTCCCCAAATATACCTACTTCCCCTACCTCACTTACCACTCTCACCTGAAAAAAAAAAATGGGCAATCTGTACCCGAAAAAAATTTATGCCCCATACATAGCTTCCCATTTTACACACATGTCCATAGGACATATACACCGATAATTCTAATTGGCAGTGCAACAAACTATGTTGTCCTCACCCCTCTCTCAGGGGTGGTAGGTCTCAAACCTCACTCCAAATTTTCAACATATGCACAGCTGTTGCTGTTAAAGAAATGGGCAGATATGGGTCTTCCCTACACCCTTCCTGCACATCCCGAGCTTGTTTTCCTACTGTCTTTCCCTCTTTGTGCCCCCTTTTTCACCACTTTCCTATCACCCCATTTTCTTTTCTTTAAAAGAAATTAGCGTGGGGGTTAGCGAGGGTAAGCACGTTTAAGCAATAGTTAGTGGGGGTGCACAAGTGTGAGCTTGTGTGCGCTTAGCTAAGCATCGCTAAGCATTGTGCAAACCCACGCA
>NC_056741.1:614683700-614723700 GCF_019279795.1 Protopterus annectens | reverse complement strand
CAAAGGATTCCACTCCATCAACTGCCAGGTCATGTGCAATGCCCAAGGCATTATCATGGATGTGTGTGCTGGCAGCCCTGGAAGCTACCATGACTCCCATATCTGGCATGCCTCACAGCTGTATCAGGAATTTGTCAGGGGGGACATCCCACATGGCCACCTTGTGGGGGATGCTGGCTATGCACTGGAGCCGTGGATGATGACTCCCATCAGAAATGCACACACACCCATGCAAGAACGCCATAATGAGGCACACGCACAAACCAGAATCATCATAGAGCATGTGTTCGGGATGCTGAAATCACGGTTCCGGTGCTTGGACACATTGGTGGAGCCTTGCAGTACTCTCCAGGCACATGTGCCCACATTGTCATAGTATGTGCCATGCTACATAATATGATCCTGCGGAAACAGCTGCAGCAGGGACAAAATGGTGAAGGCCCTCATAGCCCACTGCAATTGCCAAGGCCATCACAGGCACAGAGGGATTCAGACCATGAACACACTGTGCCAGCCCCAGTAGGCAGACGGAGGCGTACCCAATATGCCTACACCTTGGCAAAGAGGGAACGTATAGCACATACTCTGACAGTGTAGGCCCCTACGGACTGACACACCTCTCCACCTGCACACACAGTAAAATGGATGGCACACAAGCACATCCACCTGTAAATTGTAATGTATAGGTGGCCCACTATGTGAATCCCACATAGGCAGCCCTCAAACATTGTACACACAACAGCTATTGGAACAAGGAATGTCAACACCTGAACAGTACATGCGCCTATCAGCATATGGTGGTGCTGTGTGCATAGGTTCCCAGCTACAATGGTAGGTTCACGGCCAACTGTCAGAGGCCATACACCAAATGGGGCAAACAGTGTCTGCTGTCACCACAACATCAAGTAGCCAACTGTCGCGTAGAGGAGCAGAGGCAATCATGGGAGCACCTGTGTGTAAGCACTGTTCTGCACACACTCAGCAGAGAGCCCCTGCTGCATTAATGAGGAGCTCCACATAATATAATCATGGATGTTGTGTCAAGGCATGGGGTGTACCCATGACAGGTATTCGTCACCCCAGCATGCTCCACCTATGGTCATTTGAAGGTGTAGCACAGTATCGTGTATGGCTCACTGAGATATACATACCCAATGCCGGAGCACATCCAGTAAACATCACATGGACATACCATTAACTGGACTCATCAATATGTAAACTAACTGAGTTACCCATGTGAGTGCAGTATGGAGGAACAGCTGTAGTATACTCCACGTACAAAACGACATAACACATGTACAAATCCCAGATGGCCATATGTTAAATGCAGTGACCGCCGTGCATGTTCCTGGTCCCATGTCCTGCAAGGGATGTAACGTAATCCCCAAGGCATAAGTAATGCATGTCGGATGCAGGTCAGCAGATCATGTTTAGCACACGTTACCGGGAATATGCATTGCCCACTGCTGGTAAGCGACGTTTAAATATGACTATATGGATATGCGCGAAACAGAGATAAGCTACTCCGAATATTGCGCAGATCATGGTCAATGATGTCCAGAACAGGTGAAACCAGCATTATTCACCCCTGTACGAATAGCACCTGCTCTGAAGGGTAAAATGACCACTGCCAGTTGTAGAACACGCAATCATGTATAGAATCACCTAACACTATTGCTAGGCAAGATGTACCTATGGTAGGGTTGCCACCTCTGCAAATTACCAATGTGGGACATAAGTCAGATGTCTGCAGGCCAACACATACACCCATCCAGTACAAAATTCAGAACTTCACTGTTTTGCCTAGATAAAATCTCATTCTTGTAATGTTTACTTACTTATTCTGTTTCTAGAACATATAGGTGGTTCAGATACAGAATAACTGTTTTATGCAACTATTACATAAACTATAGGAAATAAGTATGTTATAAAATCCCAGGACATTTGCCATGTTCACAAATATTTTGCAGGACACAACTGCCCAAAGAGGGACTGTCCCTCACAGAGTGGGACAGCTGGTAACCCTAACCTATGGCAGGTGTGTAATGTGACAGGTACAGACACAAACGTGCGGAGTCCAGGAAACAGTATACACCAAGTACACAATGAAAGGTGTAGCTTGCCTGTCACTTTCCCCGTCAGATATATATATATATATATATATATATATATATATATATATATATATATATATATGTACACATATATACATATATATAATACAGATAGAAAGGGCGATAGAGTGATATATGTTGATATATATGGAGTCAGCGATATCTGCAAATATATATAGATAGATCAACGACATTCATAACACCTTGGAGGTACAAATAAATAGGATACCGCCACCTATGGAAAGTGTAACATACCGACATGTGTAACCACTAAGCTGAAAGACTGAAAGAACACAGTACCGGAACAGTACAACCGCGAGTAATAGTATGATGATATGAAGGGACATTTAGTTACCGTTGCCGGTGTTGCGGTCCACGTAGGTACTGTGTTCAACTGTGTTTGTGAGCGCCGTAGTCTGTGTATGTGTGTGTTGAGGGTGCCGTGTGCATCTCCATGTGACTGTAATGTGTGTGTGTGTGTGTCCGCATCATGTGTCTGTTAGTGCCAACTCGGAGGTAGATCATTATGGTAGGTGTGGGTATAGCTAGCCGTAGGCATACAGTTACCACCTGTCCCACATTAGGAGGGACAGCCCCTCCCTGGGCAGGTGTGTCCTGACATAAAACATTGCAAAGGGCAAATGTCCGGGATTGTAGGACATTAATATGTCCCATATATAATGTAATAGTTGCATTAAATAGTTATGCCTGCATGTAAGAAATGTAAATGTTACATGCAATATGATAAGTAGCCAAAGTCCCACAATAGGTATGTATTGAGGATAAAAGTATGTGCTAACCTGTGTACTGACCGTGGCTATGTGTTGGCCTGTAAACACCACTGTGCGTCCCGCAAGTGTCCAACAATGGCCATATGAAAAGGTGGCAACCCATGGCGAAGAGGTTCTGTTACCAACACAACCACAATGACTGCAAATATCTGAGACAGAAATACATGGGATAGCTGTCAGTTAGACATATCCCTTTACATATCGCTGCAATTCCGGAGGTATGGAAGTATCAACCTCATCTGCATACTATATAGAAACCAATTAACAACGGCCCAATGTACAATCCCGTAACATAAGTCTACTAACTGATAGCTCTTTAATTAGGGACGGAGCCCACACACATATATATGGAATATGTAGAAATGCAAGCCCCACAAACCTGTATATGCTACGTACACCCACCGACATCCCCCACACTAGAAACCATAGCAATACAGACTGCAATAACAGCACAAACATCCAGTTAGTCAATTACATCTGCAGAACCATCAACATACCTTGTGAGAGATACAATTAAAGGCGCCATGCAAAATTGCAGCCGTTATATAATGGAAAAAACGGCGATGTTACAGGTTTTGTTTGCAATAGTCCGTTATCAGACGTTGGGATGACAGGCACACCCTCATGTTGAACCACATACTCTAGCTGTCACACACAATCCACGGGGGACATGAATCCAAAGTATAATTGTCTCTACATAGCAGTTGCAATTACACATAACAAAACACAATGCAGGCCGTCTCCTCGAAGGTAGGGCAAATGGGCAACGCCCAAGTGGAGAATTAAATTATACCCCACTGTTGCCGCGTAATTGGCGAATGGAGTAGCTGATATGCAAGTAATTAGTCACTCAGGAACACCAATTGGCGGGAGGAAACCACATGTTACAGGTATTGACATATATAAGGATGACTTGCCAGACATTCAAACCATATGCTCATACAAAATACCCATGTAAGCAGTGTGAGAGAGATAGAGACGAAAGTCCGTAACAATAACAAGGTATGTAGAACACTCGGTATGTAAGTTTATGTATAGCATGTTTTGTATTAATTATTTACTGTATGTATAGCTTGGTTTGCATTAATTAAAAGTGTCCACAATGCATAAAGTGGGAAAAGGTATTTATGTAGTGATGTCTTTCTGAGCATACTAACGCATGTAGAAACTGTGCATCCAGCAGTGGGCCACAAGGTACACATCACAGACACCACAAGGGATGCTACATGAGGGCTTTAAACAGAACAATTCCATACAACCCGAGGTCAGTGGTAGGGTATGTCCAACAAGTACGTGCCATAGCAGGGGATAGTATATGTTGATATACTGTCACAGTAAGCATGTGTATGGGCATATAACGACAATGACATGTCTAAGGTGGTCCCGCTGTGCAAGTATGCTTTGCATTATGGGATACTATGTGAAATATGTGTAATGTATAGTATTGTAGGTAGATATCTCAGATATTCTACACAGCAAAACAGGCATATCATGCATACCAAAGGTATCGTCTATTGGCATGTACAATAACAGGATACATATGGCTTGTAGGCACGGGACATTGCAATAGTATGATAGCTAATCTAAATGGAAGGGCTACCAAGTAACCATGCACAAAGGACATGTAATAGCTTCACAGGTTCATAGTGGGGTACTATGCAGTCTGGCAAGTCTATGTGTAAGCACAACTACAGTGTTCACACCAGTGGCACCTCTCTAGGGTAGTGTCCTGTGAACAGCAGAGCCATGTGTTACCTGCACCTCTGCACAGTACAGCCACTGCAGTGATCCCTGGAGTACATGTGTCTCCCAACCACCAAGGGATACTAATAAACCAAGGTAAAAACAAACAAGGTAACCAACAAATAGCATACGGCACCAGGACTTCACGGATCTTCACGGAAGTATATCCACAGTAAATGCCAAAATCTTGCTTAGTGCTGCTTATTGAAGAAAGGATACTTCCACGTTTTTTCTGTATAAACGCACTTTATTGTAAAACGTTTTCACCTCAGTAACAAGAGAGGCTTCATCAGACAACGAAAACACCAGTAGCAATCAATTTAAACATATGGGAAGGAAATGATGTCATTTCCTTCGGGATCTTCAATCCATTTTACTATAATTCAAATACACTTTCTTGTATACCATATGGACATCTATGATTCACATAAAGGTGTGCTAAAATTCACCCTATCATAGGATGATTTAATTTAGTAAAATGTATATATTAAAAATTACATAAAGAACATGTATATAAACGAGCCATTAATAGGAACATTAAATAAGAACTGACCAACTCTCATTGATATACAGAGAAACATGACCTCACCATAAAATTTAAAAATGTAAAAGTGATACATTGAAGTATCATAACCATAACTGTGTTATTTATACACATTTTTCTACGTGAAACAAATTTCCCTTTCTTAACCTATATTTTAAAAAAGGTTCAGACAACAAAAAAAGTCATAAAAGGTGGTGAAACCACTACCTTAAATAACTTTTATATTTCAGTACTGCCAGAATATTACATGCCTCATTCAGCCCTGGGTAAGAAAAGGCATCCAACAATAATTGCCATTCCAATTCTCTAATTTCAAGTAAAAGAGGTTGTGGCCCACCTCTGATGCCCACATTTACACAGTCTATTCCCATAAAACAAAAACTGTGCCCAGTATGGTTTAAAATATGTTTAGAAAGGGCATTATCGCCCTTTTGTTTCTTATAACATAATTATGTTGGTAAATACGGTTCCGTAGTCTGGTCCGTCTTACCAACATAAAATGCAGGGCAACAGTTACAAAGCGCGAGGTACACCACAGATTTAGTATTACAGGTGATCTTATGTTTGATGGTGTATTTATTACCATTAACTGAAAAAGAACACCCAACTTTTAAAAGTTTGCACCAATTACACATACTACAAGTGAAGGTACCATTTTGTCTAGAATGAAAAGATACTGGTCCTTCTCTTGATTGTAAAAGTTCTTTTAAATTGTTGCCCCTCTTGAATACAAAAGAAGGTTGTAAGCCCAAGATCTCAATTAACTGGGAGTTATTCAAAATGAAATGCCAATTTTTCTTAATGATTGAACAAATAGCATTAACATGTCTGTTGTATGTAATTACAAGACTAGACTTAAAATCAACTCTAGTAGTTTTTTGTGTAATAATTAATTCATCAAGAACAACTTGATCCTCCAAGAGGTTCAAGGGTGGTGTGTGGCTTCCCAGTTCCGGACCACTTGTGATAGTAACATCCACTTTCCGTTGTAAGAGAAGAGGTTTATAGAAACCATTCTCTCTCTTAAGAGAGACTTCATCAATTAGACCATCAATAAACTCAATAGGGTACCCTCTATTTAAAAACATGGTCTTGAGATTTAAACACTCAATGTCAAAGGCTTCAGTGGTGTTACACATGCGGACAGCTCGAACTAGCTGACCTTTAACAATTGACTTCCTCTGTTTCCATGGGTGGTTGCTATCAAAATGGAGGAAGCCATTACAATAGGTGGCTTTCCTGAAGATACTTGACAAATACTGGTGGTTAACAACATCTTTAACCAGTTTAACATCAAGATAATCAATTTCTCTGGTTGAAAATTGATGAGTGAATTTTAAAAAAGTAGATGAATCATTCATATACTTAATTAAGTTAGTAGCAGTTTCTTCACCACCATCAAGAAGGATAAACACATCATCCAAAAACCGAGTGTAAAATCTTATTGACCTTTGATATGTAGTATTATTAAAGAGGTAGGTGTTCTCCCAGTATGCAACTACTAAGTTTGCTACACTACCTCCACAGGGGGAGCCCATAGCAATACCTCTTTTTTGTAAGTAATGGCAATTGTTAAAAATAAAGAAATTAGAAGACAAAACAATGTCTAAGAGTTGTGTGACCACTACAATCTCATCCCTAGGGGCCTTTAAATTTGACAACATTAAGTCAACCCATTCGATAGCCTCTTGATGTGGGATAGATGTATATAAATCCACAACATCTATTGTTAAAAAGTTAAGAGACACATCGAAGGGGATGTTGTCGATAGATTGAAGAAAGGACCATGAGTCTCTACATATCTGAGGAATAAGCTTAAGGTACTTTGAAATAATGTGATCCACTACTCTAGCACAAGGGTGGGTGATTGAGTTTCTTCCATCAATCAAGGCCCGCATTGGTGGGTCTAGCAAGTTTTTCTGAATTTTTGGGATCCCAAACATAATTGGGATCCTAGGAAAAGAGATGTTTATAAAATTAAAGGTATCAATATCGATCCACCCATCAATAAAGAGATCTCTGAAATACCCTTTAATTTTATTGTGCTGCCCAGACATCTCATTTAACGATGAGGTGTCATATGCAGGGGAGTTAAGGACTGTTAACATCCTAGAATTGTAATCTTCTTTGTCAAAAATGACAACCCCTCCACCCTTGTCAGGTTTGATCACCCTGATTGGCATGTCACGTAAATTTCTCAGACCTATTCTTTGATCACGCGAGATGTTACACTTATTATCAAACCATTTCAAGTTTTCAAAAAGCTGCCTTAAATCTAATTCACAAGCACATTCAAACATGTGAAGAGAAGGATGTAAGGGAGGATTGAAAACACTCCGCATTTTAAAGCTAGGTTTATCATTAGGTAATTCACCCTGAAGTAACACTTTGAGATTCAAACTACGAACAAAGCATTTCAAATCTGTGAGAACCTTAGGAAGATAAACACTTTGGTCAGGAACAAAGGATAAACCAAAGGCTAACAAATCAATCAATTCACTTTCAATATGTATATTAGAAAAATTATAGACTTTAAAGTCCCCTTTGGTGTTAGTCAGGACAGTTGGTACAGACGGAAGCATCTCAGTACATCCGTCATTAAAGTCTATTTGGATTTGTTCTTGTTGTTCTGCCTCTGGTGGTACTTCCGTCCTAAAAAAGGCTTCTGTTGGCCTCTATAATTAGGACGGTTCCCTTGATTATTGTGATTGTCTTGGATCCTACTACTCCTTCTCGGTTCCTGAGACAACGGATCATCATCCGTAATATCAAAGTCGTAATTACTTCCATCAGGTAAGTCATCACAGGCAAGAGGTGCAGTCACTCTAATATTATCATTTGTGTTGTTGGTGCCCTGCACAAGTTGCAAGTTATTCCTATTGATAGATTTATGTAGGTTAGGATATGCAAGATGACTAGAATATGCTTGCCTATCTCTAATCAATTTTTTATTTTTATTAGATTTGAATTTCACCAACAACGCATCAATGCTTTGGAAAATACGATTGTAATCGTATTTATACCTCACAAAATTAGAGTCCGCTTTGATTTTATCATCCAGTTCACTAGTTTCAACCAGTAAGGCGTCAATCTGCCTTGAATAGTGTTGTACCATTAACTCCAGTAGTTCTAGTCCTTGCTTATCAAAAAGGCTAGACAGTTCATTAATGAATGTGATGTCCTGGAATAGCCCTGTAGGGGCAAATGAACTCCTTAAACCCTTAGGAATGATTTTCTCTTTTATACATTGTTTGAAATAAGAAACTTCTAATTGAAGTTTCCTTATTTTCAACATTTTATCATCAAGTATTTTAAGATTGTTAGCAATACTGTCAATCGTGTTACCTGTAGAACTGTTTCCTGTAGCCGATGGACCCGAAGCGGTCGGAGAACCAAATTCAAATGAGTCCAGGTTCCCTACCCATGCTGTAAAGGAGGGCACACCAATAAGCCCAGGATTAGTGTCCAAACACCCAACCATTCCATTCGGAAGACTATTTTGGTCTGGCACTGCAGTTCTATCAGGAAATCGCCGCTCGTTGTTATGGTTCTCACCAGAACCTGAAGGAACACTTGTCCTGTTCACAAGAACAGACTCTGTGAAAGTAGGTACATTAGTTGTAAAATTCGCCTGCTGAGGTTGGCCTGGTGGTAAAGAGGCAAGTTGTCCACTTGTCGAATTGGTAGCAATAATAGCGTTAGTAGCGTTAAACGCTGGCAAATTAAAGTTTAAATTCTGTGCAACTGGCACATCATTGCTTTCAATCCTGTCGAGCCGAGTGTTTAGTGCATCAAGGCGCTGAGTTAACAGGAGTAAAAGAGTGTCAATACTCTTTGGTTCTTCGTTCGAAGAACCGCTGCCTGAGCCAAAAAGAACCGGTGTCCTGGGACTCGTAGAGCCAGAAACAGACATACTGATAAACCAAGGTAAAAACAAACAAGGTAACCAACAAATAGCATACGGCACCAGGACTTCACGGATCTTCACGGAAGTATATCCACAGAAAATGCCAAAATCTTGCTTAGTGCTGCTTATTGAAGAAAGGGTACTTCCACGTTTTTTCTGTGTGAACGCACTTTATTGTAAAACGTTTTCGCCTCAGTAACAACAGAGGCTTCATCAGACAACGAAAACACCAGTAGCAATCAATTTAAACCTGTAAAAAGGAAATGATGTCATTTCCTTTGGAATCTTCATTCCATTTTACTGTAAGTCAAATCCACTTTCTTGTATACGATATCAACATCTATGATTCACATAAAAGTGTACTAAAATTCACCCTGTCATAGAATGGTTTTAATTTGATAAAATATATATATTAAAAGTTATATAAAGGACATGTATATAAACGAACCATTAATAGAACATTAAATAAGAAACTGACCAACTCTCATTGATGTACAGAGAAACATGTCCTCACCATAAAATTTAAAAATCTGTGGCACAGTTTTTGGCTTTGTAACTGTTGCCCTGCATTTTATGTTGGTAAGTGGGACCGTACCTCTTTACGTTGAAATTAGAAATTGGAATGGCATTTATTGAAACAAAAGAGGCGATAATGCCCTTCTAAACATATTTTACCAATATTTAGAAATATAAAAGTTATTTAAGGTAGTGGTTTCACTACCATTTATGACTTTTTTTCTTTTTTTGTTGTCTGAACCTTTTTTAAAATATAGGTTAAGAAAGGGAAATTTGCTCTACGCAGAAAAATGTGTATAAATAACACAGTTATGGTTATGATACCTCAATGTATCAATTTTATGGTGAGGTCATGTTTCTCTGTACATCAATGAGAGTTGGTCAGTTTCTTATTTAATGTTCTATTAATGGTTCGTTTATATACATGTCCTTTATATAACTTTTAATATATATATTTTATCAAATTAAAACCATTCTATGACAGGGTGAATTTTAGTACACTTTTATGTGAATCATAGATGTTGATATCGTATACAAGAAAGTGTATTTGACTTACAGTAAAATGGAATGAAGATTCCGAAGGAAATGACATCATTTCCTTTTTGCAGGTTTAAATTGATTGCTACTGGTGTTTTCGTTGTCTGATGAAGCCTCTGTTGTTACTGAGGCGAAAACGTTTTACAATAAAGTGCGTTCACACAGAAAAAACGTGGAAGTACCCTTTCTTCAATAAGCAGCACTAAGCAAGATTTTGGCATTTTCTGTGGATATACTTCCGTGAAGATCCATGAAGTCCTGGTGCCGTATGCTATTTGTTGGTTACCTTGTTTGTTTTTACCTTGGTTTATCAGTATGTCTGTTTCTGGCTCTACGATTCCAAGGACACCGGTTCTTTTTGGCTCAGGCAACGGTTCTTCGAACTAAGAACCAAAGAGTATTGACACTCTTTTACTCCTGTTAACTCAGCGCCTTGATGCACTAAACACTCAGCTCGACAGGATTGAAAGCAACGATGCGCCAGTTGCACAGAATTTAAACTTTAATTTGCCAGCGTTTAACGCTACTAACGCTATTATTGCTACCAATTCGACAAGTGGACAACTTGCCTCTTTACCACCAGGCCAACCTCTGCGGGCGAATTTTACAACTAATGTACCTACTTTCACAGAGTCTGTTCTTGTGAACAGGACAAGTGTTCCTTCAGGTTCTGGTGAGAACCATAACAACGAGCGGCGATTTCCTGATAGAACTGCAGTGCCAGACCAAAATAGTCTTCCGAATGGAATGGTTGGGTGTTTGGACACTAATCCTGGGCTTATTGGTGTGCCCTCCTTTACAGCATGGGTAGGGAACCTGGACTCATTTGAATTTGGTTCTCCGACCGCCGGGTCCATCGGCTACAGGAAACAGTTCTACAGGTAACACGATTGACAGTATTGCTAACAATCTTAAAATACTTGATGATAAAATGTTGAAAATAAGGAAACTTCAATTAGAAGTTTCTTATTTCAAACAATGTATAAAAGAGAAAATCATTCCTAAGGGTTTAAGGTGTTCATTTGCCCCTACAGGGCTATTCCAGGACATCACATTCATTAATGAACTGTCTAGCCTTTTTGATAAGCAAGGACTAGAACTACTGGAGTTAATGGTACAACACTATTCAAGGCAGATTGACGCCTTACTGGTTGAAACTAGTGAACTGGATGATAAAATCAAAGCGGACTCTAATTTTGTGAGGTATAAATACGATTACAATCGTATTTTCCAAAGCATTGATGCGTTGTTGGTGAAATTCAAATCTAATAAAAATAAAAAATTGATTAGAGATAGGCAAGCATATTCTAGTCATCTTGCATATCCTAACCTACATAAATCTATCAATAGGAATAGCTTGCAACTTGTGCAGGGCACCAACAACACAAATGATAATATTAGAGTGACTGCACCTCTTGCCTGTGATGACTTACCTGATGGAAGTAATTACGACTTTGATATTACGGATGATGATCCGTTGTCTCAGGAACCGAGAAGGAGTAGTAGGATCCGAGACAATTACAATAATCAAGGGAACCGTCCTAATTATAGAGGCCAACAGAAGCCTTTTTTAGGACGGAAGTACCACCAGAGGCAGAACAACAAGAACAAATCCAAATAGACTTTAATGACGGATGTACTGAGATGCTTCCGTCTGTACCAACTGTCCTGACTAACACCAAAGGGGACTTTAAAGTCTATAATTTTTCTAATACACATATTGAAAGTGAATTGATTGATTTGTTAGCCTTTGGTTTATCCTTTGTTCCTGACCAAAGTGTTTATCTTCCTAAGGTTCTCACAGATTTGAAATGCTTTGTTCGTAGTTTGAATCTCAAAGTGTTACTTCAGGGTGATTTACCTAATGATAAACCTAGCTTTAAAATGCGGAGTGTTTTCAATCCTCCCTTACATCCTTCTCTCCACATGTTTGAATGTGCTTGTGAATTAGATTTAAGGCAGCTTTTCGAAAATTTGAAATGGTTTGATAATAAGTGTAACATCTCGCGTGATCAAAGAATAGGTCTGAGAAATTTACGTGACATGCCAATCAGGGTGATCAAACCTGACAAGGGTGGAGGGGTTGTCATTTTTGACAAAGAAGATTACAATTCTAGGATGTTAACAGTTCTTAACTCCCCTGCATATGACACCTCATCGTTAAATGAGATGTCTGGGCAGCACACTAAAATTAAAGGGTATTTCAGAGATCTCTTTATTGATGGGTGGATCGATATTGATACCTTTAATTTTATAAACATCTCTTTTCCTAGGATCCCAATTATGTTTGGGATCCCAAAAATTCACAAAAACTTGCTAGACCCACCAATGCGGGCCTTGATTGATGGAAGAAACTCAATCACCCACCCTTGTGCTAGAGTAGTGGATCACATTATTTCAAAGTACCTTAAGCTTATTCCTCAGATATGTAGAGACTCATGGTCCTTTCTTCAATCTATCGACAACATCCCCTTCGATGTGTCTCTTAACTTTTTAACAATAGATGTTGTGGATTTATATACATCTATCCCACATCAAGAGGCTATCGAATGGGTTGACTTAATGTTGTCAAATTTAAAGGCCCCTAGGGATGAGATTGTAGTGGTCACACAACTCTTAGACATTGTTTTGTCTTCCAATTTCTTTATTTTCAATAATTGTCATTACTTACAAAAAAGAGGTATTGCTATGGGCTCCCCCTGCGGAGGTAGTGTAGCAAACTTAGTAGTTGCATACTGGGAGAACACCTACCTCTTTAATAATACTACATATCAAAGGTCAATCAGATTTTACACTCGGTTTTTGGATGATGTGTTTATCCTTCTTGATGGTGGTGAAGAAACTGCTACTAACTTAATTAAGTATATGAATGATTCATCCACTTTTTTAAAATTCACTCATCAATTTTCAACCAGAGAAATTGATTATCTTGATGTTAAGCTGGTTAAAGATGTTGTTAACCACCAGTATTTGTCAAGTATCTTCAGGAAAGCCACCTATTGTAATGGCTTCCTCCATTTTGATAGCAACCACCCATGGAAACAGAGGAAGTCAATTGTTAAAGGTCAGCTAGTTCGAGCTGTCCGCATGTGTAACACCACTGAAGCCTTTGACATTGAGTGTTTAAATCTCAAGACCATGTTTTTAAATAGAGGGTACCCTATTGAGTTTATTGATGGTCTAATTGAGGAAGTCTCTCTTAAGAGAGAGAATGGTTTTTATAAACCTCTTCTCTTACAACGGAAAGTGGATATTACTATCATAAGTGGTCCGGAACTGGGAAGCCATACACCACCCTTGAACCTCTTGGAGGATCAAGTTGTTCCTGATGAATTAATTATTACACAAAAAACTACTAGAGTTGATTTTAAGTCTAGTCTTGTAATTACATATAACAGACATGTTAATGCTATTTGTTCAATCATTAAGAAAAATTGGCATTTTATTTTGAATAACTCCCAGTTAATTGAGATCTTGGGCTTACAACCTTCTTTTGTATTCAAGAGGGGCAACAATTTAAAAGAACTTTTACAATCAAGAGAAGGACCAGTATCTTTTCATTCTAGACAAAATGATACCTTCACTTGTAGTATGTGTAATTGGTGCAAACTTTTAAAAGTTGGGTGTTCTTTTTCAGTTAATGGTAATAAATACACCATCAAACATAAGATCACCTGTAATACTAAATCTGTGGTGTACCTCGCGCTTTGTAACTGTTGCCCTGCATTTTATGTTGGTAAGACGGACCGTAGACTACGGAACCGTATTTACCAACATAATTATGCTATAAGAAACAAAAAGGGCGATAATGCCCTCTCTAAACATATTTTAAACCATACTGGGCACAGTTTTTGTTTTATGGGAATAGACTGTGTAAATGTGGGCATCAGAGGTGGGCCACAACCTCTTTTACTTGAAATTAGAGAATTGGAATGGCAATTATTGTTGGATGCCTTTTCTTACCCAGGGCTGAATGAGGCATGTAATATTCTGGCAGTACTGAAATATAAAAGTTATTTAAGGTAGTGGTTTCACTACCTTTTATGACTTTTTTTCTTTTTTTGTTGTCTGAACCTTTTTTAAAATATAGGTTAAGAAAGGGAAATTTGCTCTACGCAGAAAAATGTGTATAAATAACACAGTTATGGTTATGATACCTCAATGTATCACTTTTACATTTTTAAATTTTATGGTGAGGTCATGTTTCTCTGTACATCAATGAGAGTTGGTCAGTTTCTTATTTAATGTTCTATTAATGGTTCGTTTATATACATGTCCTTTATATAACTTTTAATATATATATTTTATCAAATTAAAACCATTCTATGACAGGGTGAATTTTAGTACACTTTTATGTGAATCATAGATGTTGATATCGTATACAAGAAAGTGTATTTGACTTACAGTAAAATGGAATGAAGATTCCGAAGGAAATGACATCATTTCCTTTTTACAGGTTTAAATTGATTGCTACTGGTGTTTTCGTTGTCTGATGAAGCCTCTGTTGTTACTGAGGCGAAAACGTTTTACAATAAATCAAACTAGACAAATCCAGCATGCAAGAAAAATATGCTCACAACCCACAAAAATTCTGGGCCTCAATAAATGGTATACTGCCTCCAGGAAAGTCCACAACTCCAACCCTTGTGCTTCCAAATAACCATGAAAACATTCCTACTCAGTTTAACAAATTCTTTACCGAAACAGTCTAGACCTTTTCCAATGCCCAAAATAGTACTAGCAGCTCCACACCAATAACTACCACAACCCACCCCAATATACAAAATAATAGCCACAATTTTTACCTCCATCTGTATCCAGCAAATCAATATCTAAACACCTTGGTAAACTAAAATCATCCACTCTAGCAGCTGATAAGCTGCTAGCAGACTTCCTTTGGATCTCAGCTGAAGCTATAGCCTATCCTGTCTCTATTCTCATAAACAGATCTCTCTAAGAATGCAAAGTCCCCACCTCATGGAAAACATCATATATAAATCCACTGCACAAAGGAGGCAACTCCTTAGAGCTCACCACCTATCACCCAATAGCAATCCTATCACTTTTATCCAAAATATTAGGAGTTGGTCATACTCAACTAATACAGTACCTTCAGAATAACAACATAATCTCCATATCACAGCATGGCTTTAGACCTTCCCATAGCACCACGACAGCACTAATATCATTCACCAACATAGTTAACCACCACAGAAACAATGGTCTATTTTTTTCTTCCATATTCTTAGACCTATCAAAAACCTTTGGCATGGCAAACCATAGTCTGCTTCTTGATACCCTATCCACCCTAACTATAAATCCCTCCTCTATATCATGGTTCAACAGCTACTTATCTGCCCATCAGCAAGCAGTCCTATGGCAGGACCAATTGTCTCCCCTGTTACCAGTAACCATAGGAGTCCCTCAAGGATCCATCCTTGGCCCACTGCTGTTCTCTCTATTTACTAATCAGATCTCTTCACCCTCTCCCACTGCCTCAATAGTACAATATGCAGGTGACACTACCCTCATATGTGCTGCCCCTACCCTTAGTGAACTGCAAACCTTTACCCAAAATAACTTCACACTAGCCGCAACTTGGTTCACTAACATCAAATTTCTTCTTAATCCCAAACAAAATAAACTAATTATTTTCAGTCCTGGCAGAGCTCCTCCCCTAAATAATAATTTCACCATTAACTCCAAAGAAAACATTCAAATCAGTTCAACCACACACACTAAACTGCTAGGTGTAGAAATAGACAATAACCTGAGGTTCAACATCTACATAGCACAAATCATTAAGAAAGTTAATAAAAAACTTGTCTCCTCTACAGGAACAGACAGTTTATGACAAAACATATCAAAGTAACCATCGCAAGGACTCATCTTCTATCCACCCTCCTCTATGCCTCTCCCATCTTGACCAATCTTCGACAAACTGATCTAAATAAAATGTAATCTTGCTACAATAAGATTGCCAAGTTTGCTACTGAAGCCTCATATAGGTCTCACCACTGTCTATCCCTTAAGCAACTCAACTGGCTTGAGTTGCCTCATATACTTCTACTCAATCAACTCTCTATAGCACACAAACTGTACTACCTTTCTGAGATAACTCTAGCACTTCAGCACCTAATTCAGCCCTACATTCCCTCTAGACCCTTAAGATCTAGTAATCAGAACCTCATAACTGTCATCAAACGTAAAAACGAAGCTGGTAAGTCCCTCTTTGCCAACACCATTGCCAAAACCTGAAACACACTGCCAAGCCAAATAACTTCTACCACCTCCTTTAGTCAATTCAAAAACCTCCTGAAAACCCACAATCTAAGTAACTGGCTATGATCATGCCACTCACCAGGCTAATCCATACCAAGAGAATTTGTCAGGGTACAGCTATGTATAAACAGTTTCTCCCCTGAAAGCTTCCAAACCCATATACATTTACCTTACATAACTGCAAAAGAAAAAATATATACCTCTGATTGTCTACTGTAAGAAATGTTAATCACTGGCATGATGTCCTGTTGTGTGTATATATGCTATATATGTATGTTTGTTAATCACTAGCATGTTGTCCTGATGTGTATATATGCCATATATATTTAGGTTCTACTTCTTTTTACTCTCATGTACTGTATTGTAATGTGGAGCTTTTCTCCCCAGGCCGCCACTGAAAATGGACCTGTGTCCAGTCGGACTTTCCTGGTAAACAAATGTAAAATAAAAAATAAATAAAATCACTAAACCAAATAATATAGTACTGAAAGGGAATCTCTATTTAACATATTTGTAGATTCAAATTTTTAGTATCAAAGAACTATCATCGTTAGAGTACATGGCTTATTTTAAACAAGTATTTTGGTTTTATAAAACCCATAACTCATTGTACTCCTTCAAGTCTTTTAACTATATTTTTTTATAGTATCTGTGTTTAAAAGACAAACTTCATAATGCTGACACATTTTTTTCCCTTCTTTCTTCTGACATCAGTTCTCGTCCAATATTTATATACACTCTTTTATATAACTCTTCATATGCTACCCAGCAATCCATTATGTAAATTTTCAAAGGTTGCATTCCTTCATTACATAGTTTTCTCCTTTGTTCTTTTAGAACTTATAGTATTCTACATAAACCCATTGCATATTTTATAGCATTTCCAGTTTAAGTACTTTTCATTTTCTCCATATTCTTCATATTTATATGATCTGATAAACCTCTAGATTTAGATACAGACTGTATTTCTTTCAAAGAATTACTATGAATAATATAGTTTAATTATGTCTTCAGTACTTGAATTTAGGTTCATAGCTTCATAGGTGTGTACTAGGCTAATGGCGCTGGAGCCTTTACCAGCCTAGCCCATAGGATTACTCTGGCATTGTGCCACCCGACCTTAGTTCCTAGTGCCTCTTTCGAGTAGAGCAACTGGAGTGATCCCCAGGGTGAATTTTCTATTTTCCATCCACTTATCAAGATCTCTCTTGAAGAGGGCCAGTGAGGTACTTTGCTTGACATGTATGGGAAGTCTATTCCATAGCATGGGCAATTTCTAGGTTATGAACCTATCCCTCCAGCTTGTTCTGTTGATTGTGGTAATGAGGTTGAGGTCTCTGGAGCATGTAGTGTGGAGGAATTGGAATTTCTTTAGATGTAGCATTTCTAACAGAACTGAGTCAGGCATGGCTTTTTAAGTCAAGCAGAGATTGCCTCTAAGTAGTCGATATGAGACAGAGAATAGTTGGAGTTTTTTTGAGTCTGTCCATATAGGAGAAGTGTTTAAGACCTATGATCCTCTTTATGAGGTACGTTTGCAGCCTCTCCAGTTGTCTAGTGAGGTACATGCCAAATGGGGCATTGTACTTGATGATTGACCTAATGAGGGAAGAGTAGAGGGAGACAATGACCTCTTTTTTCCTGGATGCAAAACCCTTAGTAATGTGTTGTGACACATAGAAGGACTTTCTGACCAGAGTGGCAATGTGATGGTCAAAAGAGAGGTTGCTGTCAACCTGTGTTCCCAGATCTCTTATGACATCTTCTGTGTTCAGTGGACTACCATCGATGTGGTAATTCATAGGAACTGGGTTTTTCCCAAAGGGGATGACAACACATTTTTTGGCATTGAGCTTAAGGCCATGGTTCTGACACCAGTCGTTGGTCTCAGTGAGGCCTTTCTGGATGATGCCTGCATCACTTGGGGAGTTAATTATGGCTCCCAACTTGCAACAGTCTGCGAACATTGTCAGCCAGAGTCCATTCATGTTGGCCTGGACTTCAGAGAAGTAGATACCAAATAGGAGAGGACCCAGGACTGAACCGTGTGGACTCCACTCATGACTGGTCAGCAGTCTGAATTGGAGTCAGCTACTTTCACACTGTGGGTTCTATCTGTGAGCCAGTATGCAACCCACCTAGTGATATAGGGGTTGATGCCTAGCTTAGTGAGTTTTCTATGTTTTCTGAGTGGGGAATGGTGTCAAAGGCCTTGGCCAGATCTAGGACTGTATGAACTACCTTGCCTTCATCCACAGCTCTGGTGACTGATTCAAAGAAGTCGACCAGTTTGAGCAGGCATGATCTACCCTTCACAAAACCAAATTGTGTAGGATCCAGAGTTTGGAGATTCCCTATATCTTTCTTTATTAGTTCCATGATGATGCATTCCATAGCTTTGCATATCAGACTTGTCAGGCTAATGGGACAATAGCTCCCAGGGTCTGTAGTCACTCCTCCTTTGTGGAGAGGGATGACTGTAGTAGTGTGCCATTTGGTAGTGACAAAGCCTGAGATGAGGCTGTAATTGAACAGGGCATACAGGTGAGGTGCCAGTTCATTCTGTAATTCATGTAGAACACAGCCAGGGATATTGTCAGGTCCCATAGAAGCTGTATTCTTGGCCTTGGGCAGTGCAGTAATACTGGGTGCCTTGCAATCTACTGATATTGTGATTGGTCCTTTGGAGGGGGAAGAGGGGTAAAGTTGGCACTGAATCTGTCTTCCAGTATATTGGCAATATCTGTTTGGTCGGTATACAAGGTGCCAATGTGCAACAGCTCTGAGCAAATCTGGGTATTGCTGTGGAGATTCTTTACATAACTATAGAAGGCCTTGTGGTTGTCTTTACTATCTACTGCAATTCTGTTTTTATAGCTAGCTTTAAAGGATTTGGTGAGGGATCTCATCTCTTTGTTGAGGCTGATGAGGGAGTTTTTCCAGTCTTGGGACTTCACCTTATTTCACATCAGTTTCCTCCTATTGCTGTAGAGTTTGTTAATGGCAGGGGAGCACCAGATTGGCTTCCTTTTTTGGAGGAGAGCATCCTGGTTCTTTTGGGTATGGCGAGATCCATGCATTTGTGTAGGTGTTCGTACCAGGACATTAGTGTATGACTCAGCAATCATGCAGCTGTTCTCCAATTGGATGGCTGCCGTGAAGTTAGCCACCTCTGTTTTTAGGAGCCCAAAGTTAGCTTTGGAGAAGTTTTTCATGGTGGTACCTTTTTTTTCTGGGGGGGGGGTGGATTTCCAAGGTGATTAGTTTGTGGTCAGCTATAACCAGGGAGGAGTTGACTATTGGTATAGAATAATGGTCAACCATGTTAGTAATGACTAGGTCAAGAATGTTCCTTCCTCTAGTGGGGGGTAAGAACAAGCTGGTCCAGGGCATTGGAATTAATGAATTCCAGGAAACAGACAAGTGTATTGGTATCTGAGTAGTTTTCCCAGTTAATGGAGGGGTAGTTGAAGTCACCCAGTATAAGAGTGTTAGGTTGGACCCTAATATTCTCCAGGGTGCTTAGAAAAGTGAAGTGTGATTTTTGGGTCATGGTTGGGGACCTATGGCAGGCTATGACCTGGATGATTGTCTTACCCTGTGTTAGCTTCACCTGAAGTATCTCTGTGTGTTATGTTGGGCTACCAGTCTGGAGGTGTGTGCATCCTTTATGAATATGAAAACAGCACCGGCTTTGGAGCTTCAGTCCAAGTTCTGGGGCCAAAAGGTGTGGAATGAGTTATAGCCTTGTAGTGCCAGGGTGCTTTCTGCTGCCTTGAACCAGGTCTCTGTTACAGCACAAATGTCAATGTTCTCCATTTTAAGGAGTGCTTTGAGTGAGTGCATTTTGAGGTTTAGTCTTTTAGCATTGAACAGCATGACCCTCAGATTGCATTTGTTTGTAGCTGTTATGGTGGTGATTTGGTCTTTGGAACATTGCCTAAAAAGGGCACTATAGGGATGGCAAGAGGCTTGGCCAGTATCCAGAAGCCCAGGGGTGACAGATGCAGACAATCTCTGGCAAATAATGAAGGTCTGTCAATCATGTCATCCCAGGTAGACAGATACTGGATCCCGTTGACACCAGAAAGTTAGCCAGTTGTTGAAATCAATCATTTTCTGCTTGTACTGTGGTATCATTCTGAGTGATGGTAGGATGCTGCTCAAGGCTAGGGCCATACCCATCTGGAATACATAATCTGAGAGCTCCTCCATGTCTCTTTTCATGGAGTCCAGGGAGGTAAGTCTCAGGTGATTCACACCCACATGTATAATGACAAAGTCATATTTGTACCTGTTGTTGAGGGACCTGAGGGCATGTGTTATGTGGCACATCCTGGCACCTGAAAAGCAGCTGACTGTTGCTTTCTCATTATTCAACCTAGTGAGTGGGACATCACTGTGTGCACTATTGAGTCACCTATGACTAGTATGCTGGGCATGCTGTTTTGCCTTAGGGGCTTTGGTTGAGTGGCACACTATTTAGGAGAGTTATGTGTCTCATGATTAGTGTTGTGTTGTGGTGATGGAGTGAGTTTCTGCCTTAGAGGTCTCTGCTGTTTGGGTAGATTTTTATTGAGAGCCTCCACGAAGGATGGTGTGTGGTTTGTGTTTTTATGTGAAGGCAGTGCTGGTGTGTGTTCTGGAGGGCTATGTGTTCCATGTGGTGTGGTGGAAGTGTTGACCTTTTCCTCCTGACCAGCTAATCCGGTCTTGGCTGGAGAATGCGTGGCTTCCAATTTGGATATATAAGGGCATCTCTCACAAGTTTGAATGTTGGGAGGTAAGAGGAGAGGGTTGTCAGTGTACATGAGGCAGTTGCTACATTGCATCAGGATGCCCAAGCTCACCAGGTTAATAGCAGAAAGTACAGGGAACTAACCTTTAGACATGCCTGGAGGGGTGGGCATTAATAATATGTACTGGAGCTGTTTCCTTGTAGAATGTTTAGTGCTGGTAGCACTTTTGTGTGCTACAATAATTGCTACAAGAAATTTGGTAAAGTGCTAGACTAATAAGCTAGCAAAAGTGCAGGAGAGGAGAGAACTAGCAGGTCTAAGGGAAAAATTGAAGAGCAGACTTTTTGCCACTGCCCAGAAGCTTACAAACAGTCCTGGATAGAGCAAATCTGTATCTGGACTACACTAGTTCCAGGAAAAGCAGGAAACAGTTTTTTTTTTTTTTTTTTTTTTAGTAGAAAGCGAAGACAGATATTTCAGTATTCAGACACTAGAGGGGTGGGCCTTTGCTAAGTTCTCACTATAAACAGTAGAATAAGCTGATACAATGTGACTGGGGGGTGACCAGTATCAACTTTATACCAGAGGTATGCAACTCAAAGCCACCAATGCTTAAGACCGCCACAAGAACTGTGCGGGGATCGTGGGAAAAAAAGTTGCATAGCTTACAGAGATATTAAATCAAAATTGCAGAAGATAATTGAGAATAAATATTTTTATTTTCCCAATATCACAGTCGGCAGTAGGTCAGTCTCTCTGCTGCTTAGAACAGCTTCAGCAAACAGGTATATCTGATTTAAAACAGTGGCTATTAAAGGTAGAGGAACAGAAAGCTATCCAATCAGCCATAACAGTTTTGCAGGAATGCCCCTAGCTAGATTAAACTAGTCCTAGTCTCTCTCCCGCAGAGAAACAGATTTTACAAGTATAAGATATTTTCTCACCCAATTTTAAAGAAAAATCTCTTTTGATATTCTTATGCAATAAAACATCCCTACATTTTTCTTATTTTTCCCTTCTAAATCGCAGTTTCAATCTCCTATTATTATTACATCCATGCTTAGTCCCAAATGTCTTTACACAATTTATTTGTTTTTGTCATATGATGCTCACATATAAAATCACTAACTTAGCTCCATGGTTATAACGTTACAATCTAATATTACTAATATTTCTGCTATGATACCATAAACATCTAAATGTTCAATATTGTTTGAATTCAGTAACTCAGCAATATCTTTGCAATTCTGACTTCCCAAATACCAAATGACCTGAATCCTCATGATTGACAAACTTGCAGTTTGAGGTTATAAGAATGTAGTCTTACATCCAGAAGATTAATGGCATCTTCGGTTGTGCCTAGACCAAATGTAAAATGGGAATGTACCTCTCTGAGTAATACTATTAATATTTATAGAAGCAATTGAAAAGTTATATTTCCCCTTTTATGTGCAAATAAGTTTCACAAACAGCTGTTTCCTCCTAGCCTATTTCCAGTTATAACACCTTTAGTTTTTAAAGCAGTGTCTGTAATAATGCTAACCGTATTAATACTAGTTTTGTCATCTTGTTCCCTAGGTAATTGTTCATCTTCACTAAGTGAAGCATTAACATTCTGCTCAAAAACTTCATTAGTAACTTATACATTCTCTAAGTCATGTCAACACTGGGATTAACTAATGGTGCATCAGGTATACATTTTTCGTGAGTTTCAGATCAAACCATAATTGTCCTTATTGTTTATATTTATAGCATACCATTATGCAGTTTTTAAACAAACAAATAAGAAACACTAACCACTGAAGATTGCAGTGCTAAAACAAAAACTGAAGATTAAACACAAGCACTGCAATATCACCACAAAGTGAACAGAATGCTTGTTCAGCAGATAAAATCAAAATAAAATCAACACAATTTAATAATAAACAGATAGAATCCTTCAAAGCAACAGGATGTGTAGATACCTACTGGAATTATTTCATTTCCATTAATGGTGATCCACCAAATCAACAAGATAAACAATATATATTGGAATCTGCCTATAAAACTACGTCTTCCATTATCTGGAGACTTTTTACATGGAAATTTTTACATAGATCCTTTTATACACCTTTGATGATGAATAAAATAAATAATAAAGATAATCTATGTAAAAGATGTAATGTAGAAATTAATGCACACTGGGCTCATATGTTTTATGACTGTATAAAATTGAAAGAATATTGGAAGTCAATTAATGAATTTTGCAGGCTCTTTTACAGATAATTTTATTATTTCTAAATCTCTTATATTATTTAACACACCTGTACCTCAAAGTGTTAAAAAGGTTAAGCTTCCCTTGTTATGGTCTATCCTAGCAGTGGCTAGAAAAATAATAACTAGAAATTGGATTTCAGATACACCTCCTTCGTTTAATGAATTTAAAAATGTTATAAATATAGTGTGCCATATGGAATTGAATACAGTGAAGTTAAGAACTACTAGAAAAACGTCTTATTATATTGTATGGGATAATTTACAAAACTTGTTAAACAAATCTTAACTTCAACAACATGGTATTTTAGTTTAAATCAATTGATCTGATTGTAGTGGATGTCTTTGTAAATACTTTGGTTGTTTTGTTGAATGTTATAATCATACCTATTTTAATTACTTGTATAAAATTGTTATGATATTTTCTTGTATGTTAAAAACAATAAACTTGTTTTAAAAAAAAAAAAGCAACAGGATTTAAATCCTCAAAAACAAACAGGATAAGTGCTTTTGGCTATGCCTTCATCAGATCTGAATTTATTTTGATTTTATCTGCTGAATACGCATTATACTTTCTCTTTGTGGTGATATTGAAGCACTTGTGGTTAATCTGCAGTCATTATACAGTTTTTCACTGAATGGCAAGTCTTTCCACACAAAAACCCACTTTTGGGCTGTCATATGTACCTTAACGTATCTTGTATTCCACCAATATTAAGCACATAAAAACATGATGATAGACATTTGTAATAGCCAAGTTCTTTACAATTTGCAAATTCCCTCAATATTTAGCTGAACTTGGCTTGCTAAATACATATAGAGAATATTTACCTTATTCAATCTTTGGAGATAGCTAGACTTCTAAAAAAACAGGACCATTACCTTACTACACACTTCAACTGCATCCAGAATAGTGACTGCAACACAAGTGACTGAAAACACAACAGATAGTTCACAGAAGCACTTAAAAAACCTAAAAATGTGATGCAAGATGTTTTGTAAGATACCACACAACTAAAAGAAGTCTCACTGAAACAGGAAAAGGCTTTTCAAGGAAGTCACTGCAGTGATCATGAAGCGGGGCAGGACATTATCAGCCAAAAAAGGAACTTTTGATTCTGCACAATGGATCTGCAAAATAAATCAGTTGTCATGGGTAACAAAATAGATCAATTGGAGGATCACAGTTGTCAGAACAACTTGTATTGGAATACCAGAGGGTGAGAAAGGGGGTGCCCACTTATCCTTTATGAATAAACAATAAACCAAGGCTTTGGAATTAGTCTACCCAACAGTCTTGGAAAAGGCCCACTGGATTATGTCAAGAAAGCTCCTAACAAATGGCCAAAGCATATGATTGTTTATTTTTTGGATTATGACGATCAAGAATGTTTACTTTAAAAAGCCAGATTCCTGGGTTCTGAACTTAAACTCACAGGAGCATGAGAGTTGTCCTTGACTATAGGAATGTTTTTTTCTTTAAGTATAAATTCCATCAGAAGGGTTAAAGAGGTTAGAGGGAAAAGCCAGCTAACATTTCTTGTCACTTTGTATATTAACATGGTTGATTGTACTTGGCACTTCTTAAACCCAGAGGAAGCTCATGTCTACCTGGACAATCATTTAATGCATTGTGCATCCAGGACAATGTAGAAAGAGTCTCTGGAACTTCATTTATGTATTTATTGACATTTGATTAATGTGAAAGTCTGACTGGTAGGTGCCCGTTTTCAGAATAGGCCAGTGGAGAAAATCTCCAAAGTATTACAGCAACATTTTAAGATGAGGTCAGAAGCCATGCAGTGTGGGAGAGAGTAGATTATTATCTGGAAAGAAACTGAATAGTTGTCTCTGAATGACTTTTCAAGCACTTTGATAAAGGGAAATATATACTGATGGGTATATAATTGGTAAAAAAGAAATAGTATATTCTATGGTGTCTGCTGCTAGTTTGAAATATAGATTATCTGAGGCAAGGGATGTGGGTTTTGATTTGTAGAGTAGTTGTTTGATGGTAGAAGTAGGTATAGTTTGAAATGATATATGTAAGTGTGGGAGGTAGGACAGGAAACTGTCCTACATAAGAGAAGCCACTGATTAAAGAAAGTAAGAACTGGATTGTTTAGTGATACAATCTGACTGGTCGGTAGTTGAGAAGTAAGGTTGAATAATGTGGACAGGGTGAGTGAGCTTATATCTGATGATCAGAAATGTTTTAGGTGAATGAGATTATATACTGATGATGAGAAACATTTGGGGTGAATGAGGTTATATACTGATGATCAGAAAAGTTTGGGGTGAATGCGGTTTTATACTGATAATCAGAAAAGTCTGGCGTGAATGAAGTTATATACTGATGATCAGAAATGTTTGGGGTGAATGAAGTTATATACTGATGATCAGAAAGGTTTGGGGTGAATAGGTTCATAGGTTCATACTAGGCTATCTGCCCGAGGGCATTTACAAGCCTAGCCCATCGTTTTGTGGCTTATGCCACCCCTTTAGTATGGGGAACTATACCCATTATTTTGCTGTGCCTCTGTCGAGCAGTGACACTGAGGTAATCCCTGGGGTATATCTGCGATCTCCCATCCATTGGTCAAGATTTCTCTTGAACAAGGCCAGCGAGGTGCTCTGCCTCACATGTACCGGGATTTTGTTCCACAGCATAGGGAGTCTTTGGGTGATGAATCTATCCCTCCAGCACGTCCTATTAATAGCCGTGTCAAGGTTTAAGTCTCCGCCCTTGTGGCTCTGATGGATCTAGATTTTTGAGGTGAAGCATATTCATCAAATCTGGGTTTGACATGGCCTTGTATGTTAGGCAAAGGTCACCTCTGAGCAAGCGGTGGCGACTGAATAGAGCTGGAGTTCTTTCAGTCGGGCAGCATAGGACAGATTTTTGAGACCCTTTATCCTTTTGGTGAGGAATTTTTGTGGCCTCTCCAGCTGCTGCAAGTGTCGGGTCAGATACATTCCGAATGGGGCATTGTACTCAATCATTGGTCTGATGAGTGATGAGTAAAGGGAGACTATGACCTCCCTTGATCTAGATGAGAATCCCTTCATGATAAGGTGGGCAATGTAGAAGGTCTTCCTAACTACTTTAGCTACATGGGTGTCGAATGACAGACTACTATCAACCTGGGTCCCCAGGTCCCTGATAACTTCTTCTGTGCTCAGTGGATTGCCACCTATTTGGTAGCTAGGGGTAACCTTGTTTTTCCCGAAGGGTATGACTATGCATTTTTGGCATTTAACTTTAGGCCGTGGCTCTGGCACCAGTTATCCGTTTCTGTGAGACCCTTCTGAAGGATATCTGTGTCAGATGTGTTTTCTACTATGGCCCAGTTTGCAGTCATCTGCAAACTTTGTCAGCCATAACCCTCCTGTGTTTGCTTGTACTTGAAAAGTAGATGCCAAACAAGAGTGGGCCCAGGACTGAGCCCTGTGGGACACCACTTGTGACAGGCTTTGAGTCTGACATGGCACCAGCAACTCTGACCCTGTGGGTTCTGTCACTCAGCCAGTTTGCAACCCATCTTGTGATGTATGGGTTGACATTTAAGCTGATGAGTTTTTCAATGATACCCGAGTGGGGTATTGTATCGAAGGCCTTAGCCAGATCGAGGTAGGCTGTATGGACTGCCTTTCCCTCATCAATGGCTTTGGTGACTGTTTCGAAAAAGTCAACCAAGTTTAAAAGGCATGATCTGCCTTTGACAAAGCCAAACTGGGTTGGATCCAAAGTCTGCAAATTCCCTATGTCTTTATTTATGAGGTCCATTATGATCCTCTCCATGGCTTTGCAGATAAGGCTTGTCAAGCTAATGGGACGGTAATTTCCAGGGTCGGTGGAGGCACCACCTTTGTGAAGTGGTACCACAGTTGCAGTGCGCCACTCCTGGAGTACGTATCCAGAGGTAAGACTTTGATTACACAGCTGTCCTAGCTGTGGGTTTAATTCCTCATTGAGTTCATGGAGCACACAGCCGGGGACACCATCAGGTCCCATGGATGCTGTGTTTTTGCTTTGGAGAGAGCAGTTCTCACTTGGGCGCTGGAGATGTTTGGGGGCTGCAATCGTTTGGTATAGATATCTCTCCTTTTGGGGAGGGGAGAAGTTTGCACTGAACCTGTCAGCCAGTATGTTGGCAATGTCTGTAGGATCAGTAATCTTCACATCATTTTGAACTAGCTCTGAGCATATCTGGGAGTTTCCTCCCAGGTTTCTAACATAGCTAAAGAAGGCCTTATGATTGTCTTTTGAGTCTTTAGCTATTTTTCTCTCGAAATTTGCTTTGGATGATTTTATGAGAGCTCTTAGTTTTTTACTTATAGTGATCAAGGGTGTCTTACCTTTTAAGGATTTTGCTCTATCTTGTAGTAGCTTCCTCCTTTTGTTGTAGAGTTTGTTTATGGCTGGGGTCCACCAGACTGGACGCTTGCCTTTGGTACAAAAAGTCTTTGTTTTGCTTGGGATTGCCTTATCCATGCAGTCCTGCAGGTGCTGGTAGAAGGCATTTGTAAGTGATTCAGCGGCTTGAGTACTGTTTTCCGCTGGCTCAGGGGCCTTAAAGGAGACCACACTAGTCTTTAGAAGTGTGAAGTCGGCTTTTGAGAAGTTCTTTACTGTGGTCTTTTTATTTCAGGTGGGGTGGGATGAGGACCTCCAGCGAGATTAGTTTGTGGTCTGATCTCACCAGTGAGGGGTACACCTCCGGTGTTGAACATTGTGCTCCCATGTTCGTGATGATGAGATCAAGTATGTTATCTCCTCTTGTGGGGATGGTGACTAGTTGTTCCATGGCATTTGAGTTTATGAATTCCAGGAACTTTTGGGCTAGGGTGTTTGGGCTTGAGTAGTGTTCCCAGTCTATATTAGGGTAATTGAAGTCACCTAGTATGATGGTGTTTGGTGATACATTTATCCCTCTAGTGTTTTCAGGAAGGCCATGTGAGGTTCCTGAGTTTGTGAGGGTGGCCTGTAACATGCTACAATTTGCAGAGCAGTCTTGCCTATGGTTAATTGCACCTGGATGGTCTCCGATGCATCGTGCGTTGCCACCAGTCTTGAGGTGTGGGTGTCCTTGATGAATATGGATACCCCCTCCTTTCTTGGTATTGTCCGGATTTTGGGGCCGGAGCATGATATGAGGTAAAACCTGATAGCGCTGGGGTGCTCTCAGGAGCCTTGAACCAGGTTTCTGTCACAGCACAGACATCGATGTTCTCCATACTGAGAAGGGCCTCGAGTGCGTGCATTTTGAGATTTAGACTTCTGGCATTGAGCAGCATTACCCTTAGTTTTTTCCTTTTTGTGTTCTAGGGTGGTAGGTTTAGAATTTGAGCCTTGCCTAAAAAGGCACTATGGGGTGGCAAGAGCCTTTGCCAATATCCGGAATCCCAGGGTGACAGGTGCAAGCCGTCCCTTGAAGCAGCGTGGCTTGTCCAGCATGTCATCCCAGGCAGACAGACACTGGATCCCCTTTGAATGACACCAGTGTTTAAGCCAATTGTTAAAGCTGATCATCTTATCTCTGTATTGTGGCATAATTCTTGGTGAAGGTAGGATACTGCTCAAGGTCAGGGTCATACCTGCCTGGGCTACATAATCAGAGAGCTCCTCAATGTCTCTTTTCATGTAGTCCAAGGAGGTGCGTCTCAGGTCGTTTACACCAGCGTGGACTATGAGTGAGTCATATTTGCACCTGCTGTTGGGAGACCTGACTGCTTGCGTTATGTGGCGGATTCTAGCCCGACAGGCAGCTTACTGTGACCTTCTCCTTACTCAGTCTGGTGAGCGGGACGTCAGTGTGTCTGACTATGGAGTCACCAATGACTAGTGTGTCTGGCATTGTGTTTGGCCTTAAGGGCTGTGACTGTTTGACACTCTGACTGTGAGGTCTATGTGTTGCAGGTGTTGTGTTCTGAGGTGGTGGTTGTTTGGGTGTCTGCTTTGGTGGCCTCTGCTGTTTTGGTAGATTTTTGATCAGAGCCTCCGAGTATGTCTTTGTGTGTTTATGTGTATGATTTGAGGTTGTAATGGTACTATGTGAGACTGGGTCTATAGTGTGTGTGGTAACCTTCTCCTCCTGACTGGTCATGCCAGTCCTATGTTGAGAGAGCTCAGCCTCCAGTTTGGCCGTATAGTTGCATCTCTCGCATGTATTTGTGTTTTGTGGGAGGAGGAGAGGGTTGTCTGTGTACATGAGGCAATTGTAACATTGCCTCAATATTCAGGTTAACCAGCTGAGCAGGAGAGGACACTAGCAACTGATCCCTCGACATGCTAGAAGGAATAGACAAAAAACTTTAAAAAGATTCGGGGCGTGGGTGACCGAGAAGTGGGGGTTGCCTTTTGGGGTACTATCTATGACAAGAGTGCCGTATCAAGGTAATAAGTACTATAGGAGCAAGTGCTACGTTTAAAGATAGAGAATAGTCTACTTGGAGTCAAGTAGAGATGATCTTTTAATTATAGGATACGCTGATTAGATCAGTAGTATAGTTCGAGGAAGGTAGTTTTAAGGAAAATTTGAAGAGTGGACTTTAGGTAGCCGAATAGTTTAAACCTGCTTAACCGCCGCTGCCCTAGTGTGCAACGGTAGCAACTCCGCTAAATCGGCTAAATCAGCTAATGCGCGCTAAAGCGTGCTTTATAGCAGGGGGCTGGAAAAGACCGGAAATGACCCAAAATGACCAATAAACTACAAGTTACTGCCTTAAACAACTCCTCTGAGGACAAATGAAGGAGTTATGGAAATGACCCCTAGTGGCCAATAAAACTACAGTTTCAAGTCAGTAACCACCTCCACGGGGCAGGGAAGCTGCTCAATGTTAGTCACTGCCACTGATGAACACAGAGCCCCTCCTTCAGCCCAAGCAAAATGGCCTCACAGAAACTTTCAAACAGTTCAGGAACAGCAAGCCTGTAACTGAACTTTTTAACTCTCAGAAAAGTGGGAAAAAGCAAGATTTTTTTTTTGTTTTGTTTTTACAGAGATAGCAGAGGTTCACAAGTAATATCAAGTTATAACAGTGCAGTAAATGACCCCACACAAGAGTGCTAGGTCAAGGACAGAAAATATGCAAGTTTTAAGAAAAAACGATTTAAAATTAAGTGCAAACAGGAAATTCAGCAAACAGCTTTTGGTTGTGCTCTAAATACAGCTACTAATACAGAAATCAAGTTTAACAAGCCAGAAAATGCTCAAGCTAGGCAGCTATGCAGAAAAACTTAGCAAATAAACAGAGAAAAAATACTTAAAATCTCAAAAGTGGCTCCCTTCTTCTCTCAGCGTTTTTTCCTCTTGGAGGGTGCTTCACCAACAGCCAACAAGCCTGAAAAGATGCTCAAACCACGAGGCAACTAGGTTTTAAGAGAGGAAGATGAAGGAGTTATGGAAATGACCCCTAGTGACCAATAAAACTACAGTTTCAAGTCAGTAACCACCTCCACGGGGGGCATGGAAGCTGCTCAATGTTAGTCACTGCCACTGATGAACACAGAGCCCCTCCTTCAGCCCAAGCAAAAATGGCCTCACAGAAACTTTCAAACAGTTCAGGAACAGCAAGCCTGTAACTGAACTTTTTTAACTCTCAGAAAAGTGGGAAAAAAGCAAGATTTCTTTTTTGTTTTTTACAGAGATAGTAGAGGTTCACAAGTAATATCAAGTTATAACAGTGCAGTAAATGACCCCACACAAGAGTGCTAGGTCAAGGACAGAAAATATGCAAGTTTTAAGAAAAAAATGATTTAAAATTAAGTGCAAACAGGAAATTCAGCAAACAGCTTTTGGTTGTGCTCTAAATACAGCTACTAATACAGAAATCAAGTTTAACAAGCCAGAAAATGCTCAAGCTAGGCAGCTATGCAGAAAAACTTAGCAAATAAACAGAGAAAAAATACTTAAAATCTCAAAAGTGGCTCCCTTCTTCTCTCAGCGTTTTTTCCTCTTGGAGGGTGCTTCACCAACAGCCAACAAGCCTGAAAAGATGCTCAAACCACGAGGCAACTAGGTTTTAAGAGAGGAAGATGAAGGAGTTATGGAAATGACCCCTAGTGGCCAATAAAACTACAGTTTCAAGTCAGTAACCACCTCCACGGGGGGCAGGGAAGCTGCTCAATGTTAGTCACTGCCACTGATGAACACAGAGACCCTCCTTCAGCCCAAGCAAAATGGCCTCACAGAAACTTTCAAACAGTTCAGGAACAGCAAGCCTGTAACTGAACTTTTTTAACGCTCAGAAAAGTGGGAAAAAAGCAAGATTTTTTTTGTTTTTGTTTTTACAGAGATAGCAGAGGTTCACAAGTAATATCAAGTTATAACAGTGCAGTAAATGACCCCACACAAGAGTGCTAGGTCAAGGACAGAAAATATGCAAGTTTTAAGAAAAAATGATTTAAAATTAAGTGCAAACAGGAAATTCAGCAAACAGCTTTTGGTTGTGCTCTAAATACAGCTACTAATACAGAAATCAAGTTTAACAAGCCAGAAAATGCTCAAGCTAGGCAGCTATGCAGAAAAACTTAGCAAATAAACAGAGAAAAAATACTTAAAATCTCAAAAGTGGCTCCCTTCTTCTCTCAGCGTTTTTTCCTCTTGGAGGGTGCTTCACCAACAGCCAACAAGCCTGAAAAGATGCTCAAACCACGAGGCAACTAGGTTTTAAGAGAGGAAGATGAAGGAGTTATGGAAATGACCCCTAGTGGCCAATAAAACTACAGTTTCAAGTCAGTAACCACCTCCACGGATGGCAGGGAAGCTGCTCAATGTTAGTCACTGCCACTGATGAACACAGAGCCCCTCCTTCAGCCCAAGCAAAAATGGCCTCACAGAAACTTTCAAACAGTTCAGGAACAGCAAGCCTGTAACTGAACTTTTTTAACTCTCAGAAAAGTGGGAAAAAAGCAAGATTTTTTTGTTTTTGTTTTTTACAGAGATAGCAGAGGTTCACAAGTAATATCAAGTTATAACAGTGCAGTAAATGACCCCACACAAGAGTGCTAGGTCAAGGACAGAAAATATGCAAGTTTTAAGAAAAAACGATTTAAAATTAAGTGCAAACAGGAAATTCAGCAAACAGCTTTTGGTTGTGCTCTAAATACAGCTACTAATACAGAAATCAAGTTTAACAAGCCAGAAAATGCTCAAGCTAGGCAGCTATGCAGAAAAACTTAGCAAATAAACAGAGAAAAATACTTAAAATCTCAAAAGTGGCTCCCTTCTTCTCTCAGCGTTTTTCCTCTTGGAGGGTGCTTCACCAACAGCCAACAAGCCTGAAAAGACGCTCAAACCACGAGGCAACTAGGTTTTAAGAGAGGAAGATGAAGGAGTTATGGAAATGACCCCTAGTGGCCAATAAAACTACAGTTTCAAGTCAGTAACCACCTCTCCGGGGGCCAGGGATGCTGCTCAATGTTAGTCACTGCCACTGATGAACACAGAGACCCTCCTTCAGCCCAACCAAAATGGCCTCACAGAAACTTTCAAACAGTTCAGGAACAGCAAGCCTGTAACTGAACTTTTTAACTCTCAGAAAAGTGGGAAAAAAGCAAGATTTTTTTTGTTTTTGTTTTACAGAGATAGCAGAGGTTCACAAGTAATATCAAGTTATAACAGGGCAGTAAATGACCCCACAAGAGTGCTAGGTCAAGGACAGAAAATATGCAAGTTTTAAGAAAAAAACGATTTAAAATTAAGTGCAAACAGGAAATGCAGCAAACAGCTTTTGGTTGTGCTCTAAATACAGCTACTAATACAGAAATCAAGTTTAACAAGCCAGAAAATGCTCAAGCTAGGCAGCTATGCAGAAAAACTTAGCAAATAAACAGAGAAAAAATACTTAAAATCTCAAAAGTGGCTCCCTTCTTCTCTCAGCGTTTTTTCCTCTTGGAGGGTGCTTCACCAACAGCCAACAAGCCTGAAAAGAAGTTATATACTGATGATCAGAAAAGTTTGGGGTGAATGAAGTTATATACTGATAATCAGAAAAGTTTGGGGTGAATGAAGTTATATACTGATGATCAGAAAAGTTTGGGGTGAATGAGGTTATATACACTGATGATCAGAAAAATGTGGGGTGAATAGAGCTAGAGGTGTGCAGGTGAGTGCAGCAGGATTATTTATAAGATGTAATCCTGTCTTTGGGGTGCTAATGTAGATATGCTTATTTATTTATTTACTGATATATTTATTGACTGATTGATTTCTTTCTTTCTTTTGTTTACCAGGAATGTTTAACCGGACTCAGGACCCATTTTCAACAGAGGATTGGGGAGAAAAGCTCCAGTACAATCCAGTACAACTAAACATTGACAATGACATCTAAGATTTTTTTATTTTACATTTGTTTATCGGTATTGTCCGATTGGGCCAGGAGCTCATTTTCAATGGAGACCTAGGGAAAAAGCTCCAACTAATATCAAATGAATACAGCGCAATAAACATGATGAAAAAACACATATTACAGCAGAATAAAAAACATAATTAGGAATACGTTACAAATAATTTTGCTTTACCAATTAACATAAATGCCAAGTTAGTAAAAATAGAAGTTATTTAAGAATTGTACACACAGCAAAGTATCACAAAGTAGCAGAGCGGGCAAAACTGTATAGATTTACTTTATAACAAATTCAGGGTGTAGTCCAAACATAGAATATGTTGGAGGGAATATAGGTGCGTGTGACACCAGACAGGTATTTGACAAAGTGCAGGTAGACTAAAGAACATGCATAATGTAATCTATAGGTATTGCATGAAGAAGCTGATGCAGTGGTGAGACACAGAGGGAAAACGCAATTTCCTTAAGCATTTGAGAAAAAACATTAGTTTTTTTGGGTTGAGTATTAGTTGTTGGTCAGTGAGATAGTTTTCTATGTCATGTAGTGCTTTTTGGGTTTTTCTTGAAGTCCAAGAAGGGGAGGGGCTGAGCAGATGAGGGAGGAATCATCAGTGCATTATACAATGGAGGCTAGATGGGTGGTGGTGCTGAGGTTATTGCTGAATATGTTTTTACAACTTTAGAATAATTGTCGCTACTCGAGTAAAAAACATCAATAATAAAAGAGGGTCCTGGTGGTGGACACTACAGCTGGAATATGGGGCTGGTGTAGGAACTGGGGTGTAATTAGCCAGGATACTAGCAGGAGCATAGCCAATGATAGGTTAGGTGTTCTTTCAGAAGCTGCTTGAATTTGTGCGCATGTGTGGTGTTTAGGATGTGACGGGGGTATTGAGTTCCTGCTGTTGGAGACTTTGTTAGAGAACAGGGACTCCCCAAAGTTGTTGGATTTAGTCACTTTTAGTAATAGTTTATCAGAGGACCTTATGGATCTGCAGTTGGTGTTTGTTTAAACTAGGTCTATGAGGGCAGGGGTAGTTTTTGGCTTGGTAGATCATGGAGTGAGCAATGGTTAGTTGGCTCAGGGATAATAGGTTGGATAGTTCAATTCAATTGAGTTTGTGAAGTGCAGTGCAGTGGTGTGATCTATGTGGCTGGTTTGTAGCAAACTTGGCTGTTTTATTGTAGCAGGTCTGTAGTTTATTTAAGTCTGTTTTTCTAAAATTGGTAAGGATGTTTGCAGATTGTAGGAGGTTGGATAGTAGGTGTGTTCTGGCTGTGGATAGTCTAGTGTTTGATAAGGTATGGTTTGACTCTGTAGAGTAAGCCAAGTTTAATGTGCACCTTTTTGATGGTTAGTGCTATATGTTTGTCAAATTTTAGACAGTTGTCTATTGTCTTGTGATACCCCTAGAAGTTTTGTTTGTTCTACAGGTACGATTTTAGTGTTGTTGGAAGAGTAGATAATGACGGTGGGGGCGGGGGTTGTTTTTAGGTTTGATATTGGAGATGAGCATTAGTTTTGTTTTGTTTGAGTTGAGTATTAGTTGCTGGTCAGTGAGATAGTTCTCTATGTCGTGTAGTATTCTTTGGGTTTCCTCTTGAAGTTCAAGAAGGGGAGGGGCTGAGCAGATAAGGACGAATCATTAGCGTATTGTATGATGGAGGCTAGATGAGTGGTGGTGTTGAGGTTATTGGTAAATATGATGAAAACCAGAGGTCCAAGGATAGAACCCTGGAGTACTCCAACAGAGATGGTTTAGGAGAGGGGAGAGATTGTTATCCCACTTTAATGACTGTTGTCTGTCAGAAAGATAGCTGTGAAACCAAAATAGAGAAGGGTGGGTGAGGTTATATGATGAGAGTTCATTGAGCAGCTTTGGTGGGATACTGTATCAAACATTTTTGACACATCAAGGAAAAATGCATGTATTTATTTAACATTTTTTTACCAGGAAAGTCTGACTTGGAACAAGTCAATTTTCAGTGGAGACCCAGGAAGAAATGTTCCAGATGAATGTCTTTGTAACAAAATGGATAAGACATGTTGGCTTTGATTTTTGAGAAGGTTTACAGTATTAGTGAAACTTATTATTGTGGTAGTGGCTCTGTGTTTGGGTATGAAACTGTGCTGGGAACTGGATAAGAGGTTATTCGTAGGTAAGTATTCAAGGAGTTTTTTATGGATGCATTTCCAGAATTTTGGCTAGGGAGGCAGAATAGCAATGGGTCTGTAGTTTGAGAAGTCTGTAGAAAGGCCACCTTTGTGTAGGAGGTAATATGGGATATTTTCCAGAGCTTATGTAAGTATTGTTTGGAAATAGAGTGGTTGATTAGTATTGAGATAGGATAAGAGATGGAATAAGCAGATAGTTTCAGAAATTCATTGAGGAGCAGATCACCTGCAACAAAACACCAGAATAACAGTTGAGGGTTTTAAGTTGTGTAGGAGGTTTTTTTCATTTAGCTAGTTTGTATGGGCTTGATAGAAAAAGAGTTATGGTTAGAGCCTGGCATGTTTGGAACTGTTAGGGGTGCACTGGTATTATTGTTTATGAGGGATGTTATGGAGTTAATGAAATGTGTATTGAATTGGGATGCTATTTTATCAGTAGTATTAAAGGAGTTGGGTGATGGGGTCGTGGATCTCCCTGGATTAAGAAGTTGTTTGATACATAACCAACATTTTGGGGGTTGTTCTGGTGTTTTTGTTGGGTTATATGGTAGTATGACTTTTGTAATTTTTTATTTGCTTTTTTGGCCAGATTACTGAGTTGTTAATATAAAATTTGGTTTTCTTAGTTTTTGGATCCTTGGTATAGTGACCAGGCTCTGTTTCTCTGTCTGAGTAACGTCCTTAGTGAGCCATGGTAATTGTTTAGTTTTGACATGAATTTTTCTTAAGGTAGCAAGGTTATTGCATATATTAAGGAATGTATGGTTGAAATGTTGAACTGTGAGGTCCAGCTGCAGTTGTTTTAAAAGAGACCAGTCACATTGTTGAATAAGTGTATTGAATGTGGTGGAGGAGAAGTGTTTTTTTTTTTGTTTTGCTGCAGATGTGTTTAAATATGATGTTATTCAGGGTACATATATGTTACCTAAGAAGAAAGGTTGGTAAAGGGTCACTTGGGCTGTCTGGAAGGCAGCCTATTTAGTGACCAAGGCAGCTGGAGAAGTACGGACCGTTGCACTGAACAAATGATAAACGCAACAAGAAGATCACACGAATTCCTGGTGTATTAATGCTCAATGCAAAGTAACCAAACACACTGTCGACCTAGGTTTTGTCCACTTAATCAAGACTTCATCAGAACAATGAAACTCCCTGAGGATGACAATTTAAATACCCACCCAATGCATCAATTAACTCATTAAATATACATAATTGACTATTTACTACTAAAAATGACAATGCTAAATTTATACATATACTATGTATGTTTCACTACCAAAAATATCAAGTAAAAACTCAAGTTAAAACTATTTTATGAAGCAATTTTCATAAAAATATTTTATAAAAGCATATAAACATAAATATGCATGTGTGTATGCATTACAAAACACATAAGCTCAAAAAACAATAACATATTTTATATATATTAATATATATTAAAACCTGTAACCGTTATGCATTACCTCTTGCACAAAATATGTCTTAATTTTAAAATAGGAGCTATACTAATGCTGTCATTGATACCAGTGTGATTTAATGCATCCAGCCTTAGTTGCCATTGTAATTCACATATATCTAAATAGACGTCTAATACTTTACCCTGGATGTCTTTTTTAATTTGTTGAATAACACGAAATTTAAAACTGTGCTCTGCATATTCAGCAATATCCCTAGCCAATGCATTTGTATTCTTAAAATGCCTAATATCCAACACATGTTCTTTGACTCTTTCCCTAAATTGCCTTAAAGTTTTTCCTACATAAAATGCGGGACATACTGTGCATTTTGCCAAATACACCACATTCTGGGCATGACAGTCGTAGTGTCCCCTGATTGGGATAAAACAATTGTTTACTATTATACTCCTACCTGTTTCCATTATGTATTTACATGTTGTGCACCTTCCACACTTAAAATTATCAATCCTTCTGCCACCACTTAGTTGTGTATAATGTATCCCTTTTTCCAAAATCTCTTTAAAAGATTTATCCCTTCGGAACACAAAATTGGGCATACCACCCATCTTTTTTACTATACTTTTATCCAACTGTAATAAACTCCAGTTTTTCCTCACCACCCAATTAAAGCAATTAACATCCTGGTTAAAGGTGGTGACAAACATTAACCTGTCGATCTGCTTCGACAGACTGGTTTTCCCATTTTGATTAATCTGATTACCAGCATCATTGCCAAGACCCCCAGTTAAAATGGCCTTGTAAATGCCATTTTCTCTTTTACTCGTGATTTCCAAGACATTCCAAAGACATGCATCGGGAGCATTTCTCCCCGGGCCTCCACTGAAAACAGGCTCTGTGGAACCTAGTCGGATTTTCCCGGTCAACAAATGATAAATTAAAATAAAATTAAATTAAAAATTTCATCCTTAACACTAATACATAAAATCTCAGGGTAACCCCTTCTGAGAAACATCCCAATAACGAAATCCAACTCATCGATAAACTCTTTTTCATCACTCACCATCCTGGCCGCCCTCACCATTTGACCCTTAACAATAGATTTTTTTCTGGTGTTAAGGATGCCAGCTGTTGTAATCTAAATAGGAGTTGGAAAAGGTTGTTTTCCTGTATATACTGGATCTCATACACTTCAATTCTCTGTCTATTCTTGGCAATGATGCTGGTAATCTGATTAATCAAAATAGGAAAACCAGTCTGTCTAAGCAGATTGACAAGTTAATGTCTGTCACCACTTTTAACCAGGATGTTAATTGGTTTAAGTGAGTGGGTTTATTACAGTTGGATAAAAGTATAGTAAAAAAGATGGGTGGTATGCCCAATTTTGTGTTCCAAAGGGATACATCTTTTAAAGAGATTTTGGAAAAAGGGATACATTATATGTAACTAAGTGGTGGCAGAAGGATTGGTAATTTTAAGTGTGGAAGGTGCACAACATGTAAATACATAATGGAAACAGGTAGGAGTATAATAGTAAAAAATTGTTTTATCCCGATTAGGGGACACTATGACTGTTATGCCCACAATGTGGTGTATTTGGCGAAATGCACAGTATTTCCCGCATTTTATGTGGGAAAAACTTTAAGGCAAATTTAGGGAAAGAGTCAAAGAACATTTATTGGATATTAGGCATTTTAAGAATACAAAAGCATCGGCTAGGCATATTGCTGAATATGCAGAGCACAGTTTTAAATTTCGTGTTATTCAACAAATTAAAAAAGACATCCAGGGTAAAGTATTAGACGTCCATTTAGATATATGTGAATTACAATGGCAACTAAGGCTGGATGCATTAAATCACACTGGTATCAATGACAGCATTAGTATAGCTCCTATTTTAAAATTAAGACATATTTTGTGCAAGAGGTAATGCATAACGGTTACAGGTTTTAATATATATTAATATATATAAAATATGTTATTGTTTTTTGAGCTTATGTATTTTGTAGTACATACACACATGCATATTTATATTTATATGCTTTTATAAAATATTTTTATGAAAACTGCTTTATAAAATTGTTTTTACTTGATATTTTTGGTAGTGAAACAGACATAGTATTTGTATAAATTTAGCATTGTCATTTTAAGTAGTAAATAGTCAGTTATGTATATTTAATGAGTTAATTGATGCATTGGGTCGGTATTTAAATTGTCATCCTCAGGGAGTTTCATTGTTCTGATGAAGTCTTGATTAAGTGGACAAAACCTAGGTCGACAGTGTGTTTGGTTATTTTGCATTGAGCATTAATAAACCAGGAATTCGTGTGATCTTCTTGTTGCCTTTATCATTTGTTCAGTGCGACGGTTCATACTTCTCCAGCTGCCTTTTACTGTTTGTGAGTTGGAACTGGTTACTAGTTTTTTATTAGCCTGTTTAGTGACCAAGGCTGGGCTTGGTTGTAAGTATTCAGTCCAGGATTGAGTGTTTGTTGCTATGTTTATCTATGTGGGTGGGGGAGTTTATAGTTTGAGAGAAGTTGTAGAGGTTAATAAAATTAGAGGGGTTTTCAGAGGATCAGATGAACCAGTCTAGATTAAAGTCTCCAAGGATTATTATTTCTTGGTTGAAT
>NC_056741.1:614653700-614678700 GCF_019279795.1 Protopterus annectens | reverse complement strand
GGGAGAGCTTTGGAACACAGTTATTGAATCAGTGTAGAGAGTGTATCACTAACTGTGTCTGCAGATGAGTAACACACCCCCTGCACTGTCCAAGTGCATTACTTATATCAATGTATTTATTTTTTAATTTTTTTTTTTTTAATTTTTTTCAAGTTTGTGTGGCATGGCGTGCAGCAATTGACACGTGCCAGACATCTAAAAATAGAAGCTGGATGCATTTAAATTTTGATTCAAATGTCAAGTTTAAGCATAGCTTACTGGGTTTGTGGGAGCGGCATGGTGCTTAGCAGAGCTTAAACTTAGCTCAGAGGTATATGTAAAAGTATAACAGCATTCCACATATCCATGTAGCCAAGTAGATAGAGTTATTGCCTTATGTGCAGTAGGTGTGGGGTTTGAATACATGGAAAGATAGTTAAGCAATTATTTTCTAAAAATACATTATGCCAATTATTTTTAAATCATGATCTGCTGTGCTCAGTTAAGTTCTGCTAAGCCATGCCAAGGCTGTGCTGAGCACAGCTTGGCTGTGCTTAGCTGGTTTGCACACTGCTAAGCACTGCTAAACATTGCCAGTTTAAGCACTGCTCAGCTCAGCTCCGCTGGTTTGCCCAGTGCCAAGTGAAATGCCACATTTTTAAAAATTGCCCACTGGCATGTAAGGGTGGGAAAATAGGCTATATTAAAGTCAATAGGCAGGAATACAACATAACCAGTTGAAGTTTGAACTGTGCATTAACTATGGCTGGTGTTGGAGAGGGTGCACGCTTCCAGGCAGAGAGATGGGGCATTCTGTAGTCCAGGGTCATGATTGGACTCCTGGTGAAAGACCTTGATGACTGGCTGCTGCAGGGACAGTTGCAGGGCTCAGAGTGCAAGGCAGAGGCCTGGGACCAGCTGGCACACAATCTCATCAGTGCTACAGGTATCTCCTGCACAGCTGAGCAGGTCCGTCACCACTTTGATGACCTGAAGCATCAGAAGGGAGATCTTTTGGACACTTGGGTCTGGGAAGCTCGGGCTGGGAATGCCCCACAAGTTTGTAAGTACTGTTATCATTGTTTTACCAATACCTAATCTGAATGTTTGATAGACAAGTATGCATAATGGTGTGCTTCTCTCTCTACAGCTTCGGAGGAGAGAACTCACAACCTAGAAGCACATGCTGGGCGCTTGGCCAAGTTGCACCATGAGTGTGTTGAATACAGATTAATGTGCAATCTATAGTTAAATAAGCAATAAAGAGTAAAGCATTAACTACTAATAGGAATGTACAGTAAAGATATTTGTGTTGCAATGAATGTGGATGTAGACCTGTACTGCAATAAGTCACTACTGCCAACTATACTGCAATAAGCAGGGAAGATTAAAGCATTAACCCTGATAAACTGAATGAAATAAAGTTTCTACTGCAATAATTGTGTAATTACAGCTGTATTGCAACACCTGCATTACTAGTGCTGTGCAATAAAAACATGAAACTATACCAGTAAGTGCATGAAGGTACCCCTAATAAAGCTGTGTTGTGCAATATGTGTGTAATTAGGGCTATTTTGCATGAAATCAATTATGACAACTGCTCTGAAATAAAAACATGAAAGAATACCACTACCTGCTTCACGGTACAGCTAATAAAGAGTGCAATGCAATTACTGCATATTCAGTGCTATATTACAAGAAATGAATTATGACACCTTTTCTACAATAACATCTGAAGCAATAGCATTTCCACCTAAGCTATACTGTGTATATCAGCATTGTCTTATGTTAACCATTGTATTTCAGCTATATGCATTCATGCTCTGAGGTACGGTGCTGTAGGCAAGTATGACAGTGTAATAGCTGTAGACTGCGAATGTACTATCTGCAACTGTATATGGGTGAGGTAGCCAACCCAATCACCTGATATGGTTTGTACACTTCACAGATATTTCCACCCACTGACAATATATTGTGCAAACCAGCATTCTATCTAGTAATGTATAGGTTACCTAGTATCGTTTCCATGCATAAATCTCATGCATGTGTGTTCAACTGTCACTACAGTCTAGTATAAAACTGTAGTACTATAGCCAGGTCATATTTTGTTTCCAGGTGAGCTATAGGCAAATATCAGTCAATCACTAAGCAACAGTGACTCAGTAGCTGAGTTTGTTAAATGCTCTGTATGAAGTACATTTGCCACACACAGACCAGGGTTTAAATCCAGTACCATGTAGTAATAAATATTACTGAATCAGTTACGTATCAATGACAGATTTTCTCTCCACAGGAAATACAGGTAAATGTGTGAGGTAGCCCTTATTATGAATAAATAATTTGTTTTCAGATGTAACAGACTGCTAACATCATTGACCACAAATATAATAATACTTTATAAAATAAATGCAAAAAGTACAATGTAATCCCTCTGTCACATGATTATGTCAATAGCAAAGTAACACTACAGCAGTCCACAGTACACCTTGATAGTTATATAGGTCCACCTGATGTGTCAGTACTCTCTGTAGTTGTGTACCTGCAGGTGTTACTGCTTGGCTCATACTGTCCCATGCGAATAGCTTGAGAGGTATGTACATGCTACAGCGGCTATAGGGCACTGTTATACATAAAGGAAGAACAGACCTGAAGAGTAGATATCAATACTGTTGTAAACTATATAGCCTATACCGGTATTAATGGACAGTATTTCTCTCTCCTCACCCCTTATCTTCATCTAAATGTATTATTATTATTCATTGATTATGGTTTATTATTAATAAATGTTGTTCTCTAAACTTTATTTTGGGGCATGTGTTTTATTATTGTTATGTATTACAATGGTTGCATACTAACATATCGTGTTGAATTATCTATCTTGTTGGCCTGATGCTGTAGCTGTTACTGACATGCCGTTCATAAACTGACTGTTATGTTATTTATTGTTGTGTTCCATATAATATGCATTGAAATGTTACTGGTTTATTTCCAATGTTCTGGCATGCTGTTATAAATAACAAAATGTTTTGTTCATAACTAACCTATACACATTGCTATACCTCCATCACCACAGCACAACTGGGTAGGCTGGTTCCTGTTGATCTGCCTACCCCACCTCAGCTGTCTCTGGCAATGGGTACCAGTGTGTCTTGGACCCAGGTGGTGGTTCCCACTCTACTGGCCCTGCACCACCCTCAGGTGGAAATGCCTCAGAGGATGGGGCCCATCCCCCTTGGATCATTGTTGGATGGGCGTTAGTCACCTAAGATCAACAACCAGCCATGGTGCACAATATTGTGCATAGGAGCTATGAACAATGCCTGCACCAGATCGAGGGCAGACTCGACAATCTGGTGGGCCCTGGTGGCCCTGGCACCCAGCCTCCAGCACAGCCACCTTTGGGGCAGTGACAGAGCAGTGTTGTCTGCCCATGGGTAGAGGATCTCAGTCATGCTGCTGCTGTCTGTAGGCACATGCACCTCTGATTCCACAACACCTTCCCCATCCAAGGTGTTTATTTCATGTGTCATATACCACCCCTGTATGCTGTCTTACCTGTCTTGTCTGTCTGTAAGTGCATCATTTTCTACCCAGCTTACCTCCCCACACATACCTACATCCCTCCTCCAAAACTGCACTCTCTCCTTATAAAAAAAAAGAAAGAAAAAGAAAATAGGCACCTATCCCACAAAAAAAATATCGCCCCATACATAACTCTCCCTTTTGCACATGTCCACTGGACACAACTGATTAGGTCCATTAACAACACATTTATGTTGTCCTTACTCCTCTCACTGGGGTTTGGAGGTCCCAATTCATGTACAAAAATCTGTTAAAATGCACAGCTGTTGCCATACAAGAAATGGAAAGCTACAGTCCTTTCCTACACCCTTCCTGTACATCCCTACCTGCCTTTCAGTATATTTTTCCTACTGCTTGCTGCCATTTCACCACTATCTTATCGTGTACATTTTCATTTTTTTTTAATTTTTGCACAGGTTTGCACAGAGCTATGCTCTGCACCATGCAAACCCATGTAAACCCACTTAAATGTGCTTTAAAGTGCCTTAATGATTTGTGTTTCTCACAGTGTTAGGCACATCTGCAAAATAATCATCCCTGTCACATCTTGAACCCTGCCCCTGTCAACTACAGCATAGTGCATTAGCCCACTAGGGCGCTCAGCTCTGAATTAAAACAGGTGTTTCCAGCAAAATATACTGATTGCCACAGACAGACTGCAAGTACATATAATGGGAAAATGGGAGTGTCCCAGGGACTGTGATGCAAACACTACACCAGTACACAGCCAAATAATAATGGTAGTACTTGAGGGCTGGGATAGAAGGCATGCCTGTCAGCTGTACAGATTGTTGCAGTACATTCAAATTTTTGCCCCATATTTTTGGCCCGGTTTTCATAAAATCATATTTTTCTGGCAAAGTAGTGGCAAGACATTAAAGATTGAGGTTTGAAAATCATGACAGACATTTGAGTATCACACTTCATAAACTTCAGAAAACACATGCTAATGAAAAAATTGTTATTCTATCAACATTCTAAGTTTGTAAGAGCAATATTTAAAGATTCTCCCTATTTTTGGGCCTTTGTCCCACTTTTGTTTATGGCTTTGTCCAAATTTCTTGCTTTGAGAGGCTGAGAGATATGATAACATGTAATTGTTCTCCTGTATCAGCAACATCTTTAAAAATCACCTGCTAAAGCAGCAATGACAAAGTACATGTGTACAACTGGGACCTTGCTGCACAACAAATGCCTTTGAAAGCCATGAACATAATGATGGATACAGACAATGTGTGTCACAGACTGTATGTACGCACATATATCTTGCAAATACACCTACTACATAGCTCAGTCTGTTAAGTGTCTTGCATGTAGTATGGTTTGCCTCCCACAGTCCTGGGTTTTTAAATCCAGTGTGTTGCGCATCAATTACATTCTTGTGAACACAGCAAGTAATGACTGAGTCATACAGTTTTAACCCACAAAGATTGCTGCTACTGCATTAACTGCTACCCATGTTTGCAAGTCAAAGCCCTGTAGGTAGGGACACACTGCACATATACGTATTGCCAAACAATATGCCGCCTACTACTCTGTGACCGGCACTTTTACATAACATATGTACCTTAAGCACATGCCTCCATTGGACTGTAAAATGTACCCTTACCCTGGCTCGGCTGTGACAGCATCGCTGACACTGCTGCCTCAGTTACACATACAGCTTGCTGTCCTCCAAAGAGTTCACACTCCCCTCTATGTGTCCTAGTCTGTAGCAGCAGCCCGGAACATATGCAGCTGTATATTAAGCTAGCTGCTACAGACCTACCATACCTCACAACCCCCTAGAACAAGGGATTCAGACAAAACCATACATAAATGGTGGAGGAGTAAAGGTCTAGTGACAGGGACATGTTTCACAGTTTGCCCCTACAATGATAGTGTCATGACAGAATAGAAGTTACTGCATCAGCACGCATATTCTGATGGGTATGATGTCTAGCACTCACATCTCTCTCTCTCTCTCTCTCTCTCCTTACTGACCACAACCCACAATGTTTACCACTTGAACTGCCAGATAATCGCAATTATCATGGGACAATGGGCAAATATATCATGCAAAACTGTGGACAGACCTCATAAATCTCAACAGTGGACAGTATTTGTAGCTACCCTCTGTGATCCTGTAGTCTCCATACCTCACTAATGTACATATCAAAGACTGAGAAAGGGGCCAAGGTCTACATGAAGGCCTTAAATACTGCACTGTGGTGCCATGTCATTGGCCAATGAAAGTGCAACCTAGCTGTTTTGGGTGCAATTAGCATGTCTGAGACACAGATTGGTGCACAGGCAATTACCTGCTAATGAGCATTACATACAAAAGGCAATCAACTGCCTATGAGGAACAGGTCTGTATGTTGCTTTACTCAGAGAGACTATGGTTTAGCAAGCTCTTTACAGAGGATCTGGTCAAGCAAGGATTACTTCATTCTACCAGATGTGTTCATAGGTGTGTACTAGGCTAATGGCCCTGGAGCCTTTACAAGCCTAGCCCATAGGATTACCCTGGCATTATGCCACCCGACCTTAGTTCCTAGTGCCTCGGTCAAGTAGAGCCACTGGAGTGATCCCCGGGGTGAATTTTCTATTTCCCATCCACTCATCAAGATTTCTCTTGAAGAGGGCCAGTGAGGTGCTCTGCATGGACAGTCTGTGGGTTATGAACCTGTCCTTCCAGCTAGTTCTGTTCATTGTGGTAATGAGGTTGAGGTCTCTGGAGCATGTAGTATGGAAGGATTGAGATTTCTTTAGATGTAGCATTTCTAATAGAGCTGGGTCAGACTTGGTTTTGTAAGTCAAGCAGAGATTGCTTCAAAGTAGGCAATATGAGACAGAGAATAGTTGGAATTTTTTGAGTCTGTCCATAAAGGACAAGTGTTTAAGGTCTAAGATCCTCGTTGTTAGGTATTTATGCAGCCTCCCCAGTTGTTGTAGGTGTCTAGTGAGGTACATGCTAAATTGGGCATTGTACTCGATGATTGGCCTAATGAGGGAAGAGTTGAGGGGGTCAATGGCCTCTTTCTTCCTGGATGCAAAACCCTTAGTAATGAGCTGTGCCACATAGAAGGACTTTCTGACCAGAGTGGCAATGTGGTGGTGAAAAGAGAGGTTGCTGTCAGTCTGTGTTTCCAGATCTCTTATGATGCCTTCTGTGTTCAGTGGACTACCCTCGATGTGGTAATTCATGGGAACCCGTTTTTTCCCAAAGGGGATGATGACACATTTTTTGGCACTGAGTTTAACGCCATGGTTCTGACACCAGTCATTGGTCTCAGTGAGTTGTTTCTGTAGGATGTCAACATCACTTGGGGAGTTAATTATAGTTCATAGGTTCATAGTTTAGTACTAAGCTAACTTCCCTTGCGAGCCATTTTAAGCCTAGCTAATTATCCTTTGTGAGACTCAAACCCTGCACCTTGTGTTTGTAAGGCAAACACCTTAGCCATTAAGCCACCCTCCCAACCCGATGGCTCCCAGCTTGCAATTGTCTGTTAACTTTGTTAGGCAGAGTCTCTTCATGTCGGCGTGAACTTCAGAGAAGTCAATACCAAACAGGAGAGGACCCAGGACCGAATCCTGTGGGACTCCACTCATAACTGGTCGACAGTCTGACTTGGAGTCAGCTACTTTCACACTGTGAGTTCTATCTGTGACCCAGTTTGCAACCCACCTAGTGATACAGAGTTGATGCCTAGCTTAGTGAGTTTTTCTATGATTCCAGAGTGGGTAATGGTATCAAAGGCCTTGGCCAGATCAAGGTAGGCTGTATGAACCACCTTCATGTCTCCATATAATGGGATGCAGATGGGAGGGTGGTGGTATGGGGAATAGGGATTACAATAGTAAGCCTGTAGTACATCTATGGCATTGACATGTTGGTGATACTCTGCTGTGCAACAGCTGCAGGCATGCCTCTCAACTGTCCCTGCTTTGAATCAAATCACAGCTCTGGCCCTGTTACTCCCTCCTACAATAGTCAGTTCATGTAGGAAAGCTAGTGGAGTATGAGTTAGACATGTTAACAATAAGTAAGGGTGAACACAGCTGTAATATCACAGTATGTCAATGCCACAATAAGTAAGGGTGAACACAGCTGTAATATCACAGTATGTCAATGCCACAATAAGTAAGGGTGAACACAGCTGTAATATCACAGTATGTCAATGCCACAATAAGTAAGGGTGTACACAGCTGTAATATCACAGTATGTCAATGCCACAATAAGTAAGGGTGTACACAGCTGTAATATCACAGTATGTCAATGCCACAATAAGTAAGGGTGAACACAGCTGTAATATCACAGTATGTCAATGCCACAATAAGTAAGGGTGTACACAGCTGTAATATCACAGTATGTCAATGCCACAATAAGTAAGGGTGTACACAGCTGTAATATCACAGTATGTCAATGCCACAATAAGTAAGGGTGTACACAGCTGTAATATCACAGTATGTCAATGCCACAATAAGTAAGGGTGTACACAGCTGTAATATCACAGTATGCCAATGCCACAATAAGTAAGGGTGTACACAGCTGTAATATCACAGTATGTCAATGCCACAATAAGTAAGGGTGTACACAGCTGTAATATCACAGTATGTCAATGCCACAATAAGTAAGGGTGTACACAGCTGTAATATCACAGTATGTCAATGCCACAATAAGTAAGGGTGTACACAGCTGTAATATCACAGTATGTCAATGCCACAATAAGTAAGGGTGTACACAGCTGTAATATCACACTATGTCAATGCCACAATAAGTAAGGGTGTACACAGCTGTAATATCACACTATGTCAATGCCACAATAAGTAAGGGTGTACACAGCTGCAATATCACAGTATGTCAATGCCACAATAAGTAAGGGTGTACACAGCTGTAATATCACAGTATGTCAATGCCACAATAAGTAAGGGTGTACACAGCTGTAATATCACAGTATGTCAATGCCACAATAAGTAAGGGTGTACACAGCTGTAATATCACAGTATGTCAATGCCACAATAAGTAAGGGTGTACACAGCTGTAATATCACACTATGTCAATGCCACAATAAGTAAGGGTGTACACAGCTGTAATATCACACTATGTCAATGCCACAATAAGTAAGGGTGTACACAGCTGTAATATCACAGTATGTCAATGCCACAATAAGTAAGGGTGTACACAGCTGTAATATCACAGAATGTCAATGCCACAATAAGTAAGGGTGTACACAGCTGTAATATCACAGTATGTCAATGCCACACAGAAATAGTTCAAACACTGTAAAGGTGTCCCTGACTGTCGCTGATATACTCTGGCTAGGTCACTGTTTTGTTGACTTTCGTACCTCATTGCTTGAGAGCTATGGATTATATACCAGTTAACCCCTTACAGTAGGAATTCAGGTCACAGCCATTATTAGTGGGAGGACACAGGCCCAAACTCAGCGACAGAGTGAATATATTGGCCATACGAAGTGAGACTATGAATAGATTAACGGAGATTATGGTAGCATATGTGTTTTCTGAGGGGTCTGGCATGTGACAGCCAGATTGTCTACATTCTGAGAACAACCATCAGTGATTGGCCGACCGTTTGTCAGACATCCACATGTTTGTGGCAAAAGGACAACATCCTTGAAGCACACATTCACATTCTGCAAACATCTGTGTAGTGGAGAGGTATGATGCCTGCAGGGAAGATATACTACAGTGGGTCTGCATTGCTGTCTGTCAATGTGGCACACTGTTGTTGCTGGACTGTCCCCATAATGGTCTCACGGTGGCTGTATGACATAGTAGTGGGACATTTGCACATAGGGAACACACCACAGTAGACTAGTCAGAAGTTAGCCACATAAAAATAGAGGTGGCTAACTTCACGATACCCATGTCAATGGAAAATAGATGCATGACTGCTGAATCATACAAAAATGCAGTGTATGAATACGTACATAAATGCATGGAATAAGCCATACCCAACAGAACCAAGATGCTCTCCTCAAAAAATGGAAGCCAATCTGGTGGTCCCCTCCCATTAATAAACTCTACAACAGAAGGAAGAAACTGTTGCAGAAAAAGGTGAAGTCCCAAGACTGGAAAAACTCCCTTATTAGCCATAAACAAAAAGGTGAGATCCCTCATCAAAACCTCTAAAGCCAGCTATGAAGGGAGAATTGCGGCAGACACTAAAAACAACCACAAAGCCTTCTATAGTTATATGAAGAATCTCCATGGCAATACCCAGGTTTGCTCTGAGTTACTGCACAATGGTACCTCATATACTGAGCCAACAGATATTGCCAACATACTGGCTGAAAGATTCAGTGCCAACTTTACCCCTCTCTCTCCCATAAAGGACCAATCACAATATCGGAGGAATGCCAAGCACCAAGCATTACCGACACACAGGTTAAAGCTGCATTGTCCAAGGCCAAGAATACAGCTTCCATTGGACCCGCAAATATCCCTGGATGTGTTCTACATGAACTACAAAGTGAACTGGCACCACATCTCTGTGCCCTGTTCAATCACAGACTCACCTCAGGCTTTGTCCCTCCCAAATGGCACACTGCTACAGTCATCCCTCTCCATAAAGGGGGGGTGAATCCAGACCCTGGGAATTATTGCCCCATTAGCCTGATGAGTCTGATATGTAAGGCTATGGAGTGCATCATCATGGGCATAGTTAACAAGGATATAGGGAATCTCTAAACTCTAGATCTTATGCAATTTGGTTTTGTGAAAGGTAGATCATGCCTGCTCAACCTGGTTGACTTCTTTGAGTCAGTCACCAGAGCTGTGGATGAGGGCAAGGCAGTTCATACAGCCTTCCTCGATCTGGCCAAGGCCTTTGATACCATTCCCCACTCAGGAATTATTGATAAACTTACCAAACTAGGCATCAACCCCTATATCACTAGGTAGGTTGCAAATTGGCTCACAGATAGAACCCACAGTGTGAAAGTAATGGACTCCAAGTCAGACTGCCGACCAATCACGAGTGGAGTCCCACAGGGATTGGTCCTGGGTCCTCTCCTGTTTGGCATCTACTTCTCAGAAGTCCAGGCCAACACGGAGCGACTTTGGCTGACCATGTTTGCAGACGACTACAAGCTGGGAGCCATTATTAACTCCCCACGTGATATAGACATCCTAAAGAAAGGCCTCATTGAGACCAATGAATGATGTCAAAAACATGTCCTTAAGTTTAATGCCTAAAAATGCATCATCATTCCCTTTGGGAAAAACTCAGTTCCCACTAATTACCACACTGATGGGAGCCCACTGAACACTGAAGGCATTATATGAGATCTGGGGACACAGGTTGACAGCAACTTCTCCTTCGACCACCACATTGCCACTGTGGTTAGAAAGTCCTTCTGTGTGGCACATCTCATTCAGGAAAAAAGAGGTCATCATCTCTCTCTCTCTACTCTCCCCTCATTAGGCCAATCATCAAGTATAATACCCCATTTGGCATGTACCTCACTAGACACATGCAACAGCTTGAAAGGCCACAAAAGTACCTCACAAAGAGGATCCTAGACCTTAAACTTATGTCCTACATGGACAGTCCCAAAAAACTCCAGCTATTCTCTGTCTCATATCGTCTACTAAGAAGCGATCTCTGCTTGACTTACAAAGCCATGTCTGACCCAGTTCTGTTAGAAATGCTACATCTAAAGAAATCCCAATCCCGCCACACCTCACAGTCCAGAGACTACAACCTCATTACCCCAATCAACAGAACATGTTGGAGGGACAGGTTCATAACCCAGAGACTGCCCCATACTCTGGAATAGGCTTCCTGTACATGTCAAGCAGAGCACCTCACTGGCCCTTTTCAAGAGAAATTTTGATGAGTGGATGGGAAAAAGAAAGTTCACCCTAGAGATCACTCCAGTGTCTCTACTTGATACAGGCACTGAGAACTAATGTCGGTTGGCATGATGCCAGGGCACTTCTACGGACTAGACTTGTAAAGGCTCCAGGGCCATTAGCCTAGTACACACCTATGAACCTATGACGTCTATGCAGTGATGGGTGTAAAGGCCTACAGCAGACTCTGTCACAGCACACATGGACATAACCATTATTGCTACTATCTTGGTGCTAGCCACACATGTATTGCGTTAATAGACTTCAAGGTATGACGGGTGAGGGAGCAGTTGATAGTGCAGCCCATTTTGGTCATGCATGTCGATTAATACTGGATGCCCACGTATCTGGTCCTGTGATGGGCTCCCCTCTTGTTGTCTTTCAGGAATTATGTATTGCAGGAGGCATCCACTATTTACAGCCATAGAAAATAATATTATCCTTGATGGCCTTAGACTGCAGCACCACATTCTGCTGTCCAGGAGTCACCAAAATTATGATCAGCATGTAGCACTGTGGGCTGACCTTAGCATGGCAGTGAACCAAATTGGCCAACAGGATAGGACCTGCGAACAGGTCTGACATGAGGCCACAGATATGGTCAATGCTGCAAGGCAAAGGGAAGCTGCTGTGGCCAGGGACTGTGCTGCCACTGGTGGACGTCCTGCAACAGAACAGCCACTCTCAGCCACAGGGGAATTCCTGGTGAGCCTGGGATCAACCACCAGCTCCCAGGCATCCATCACCCCATACATCCTGGAGGTGGGTGCTGCAGTGTCCACATCAGAGGAGCATTCAGGTAAGCTTTCTGTGTCCATCAATATAATACTGTATCAGTCATTGTGGCAGGATCTGCATACCTGTACACAGGTGTCATGTCTATCTACTTTGGGGGGAGTTTGGTTTTAATACACAGTTGTGCACACATACTCAGAATGTCAGCAATGTAGGCAGTAACACATTAGCTACTGTACATGTAGATATATGCACACATTACCTTGTAACAATGCAACATTTGGTATTGCTGACAATACCCCTCACTCACATTTTCATAGCTACATCAGATGTAGCTGGAGTCTGAGGTCCTGTACCTGGTAAGTGTGATACTGTTATTTGACAGATCGTATATACCCTAAGAATGTTAAGGGCTGCCATGTTGCCCTAGGCACATTTGTTATGCTAAGCCACAGTAGAATAGTTGTATGTTCCATTTTGGAGCAGTCAAGTGAAGTGCATAGAATAGGTAATCACAGCTGTGTATTAGCAGGAACATTGACACATTTGCATTTATTGTTAAGAGGGACTATGCAGCCTGCAATACAGGAGGCAATCACTCCAAGATGCCTGTTCACAAACAATAGGAAGATGCTATATACCTGAGGTAATGATACTACAACTGGCATATTATGCTCAAGAAAGGTGCACTAGGTTTTAGGTGTAGATCTATCAGACACACTGTCGTATTGCTTATCTCAAAGGCGTATTGTACTGGCAAGATCAACCGGATGTAGCTGCAGTGCATGTTATAAAGGGCATGTCTTGTCTATGTATGCTGTAGTCTGTGTGTTGTGCATGGGATCGGAAATAAGATGTCGGATGTGTAGTGCAGTTGTGGCTCCTCATCTGTGTGTGTGTGTGTGTGTGTGTGTGTGTGTGTGTGTGTGTGTGTGTGTGTGTGTGTGTGTGTGTGTGTGTGTGTGTGTGTGTATCACCATACATAATAGTGCAGGTAGTAATGCATTAATTTAGTCATCCTGCTCACAGGTGAACATGGAGGTTGGAGTCTGTCCTCCGCACAACCTGATGTCAGTGTCTCATCAGACTCTGATGGTGATGGTGGCCATAGTGAGGCACAGGTGGGGTTGTTGTGGACTGAATCTGTCCCAGGGGTTGACATCCCACTCCCTCACCCATTGCTTTGCACACAGTCAGTATGCCCACACATGCCCAGTACTCTGACGCCACAGATATTGGACAGTCAGAGTGTGGCGACATTTAACAGGACAATGGGGCATCAATGGCATCAGTGACTGTAGACACTGGCCATAGCCAGAGAGCTGGTGAGGTCCCACACAGGCAGATTGACAGTGGTGCTTGAAGGAGGACTGCTGCCCATCCATCACCTGTCACTGGTGTCACATTATTGGTTCACTCTTTGCATGTTTCAGTCCATCATGGAGGCACAGACACATTCTGAATGCAACATCAGATGGGTGCTCAGGATTATGGATGCAGCACAGCCTGAAATCTGTGACTCTCTCCACTGCATTGGTGATGCCATGGATCATTTCACTGATGTACTGGGCAGATGGTGGGCTGAGACAGTGTCAGTCTTTCACCGAACATTGTGCTGGAGCATATGGTTGGAGTAGGGCATTGGATACATGGACGTAGGTTAGCAACACCATCTGCTGAGATGCCATGTGGCAGTGCACACAATGGTCCTGGGTGGTCCCATGGGGGACATGGGCCCAGCAGATAGCAGTCACCATCTGCTACTAGCACATCATCTGACCCTGGGAATGGTGGTGCCAGTTCCCCTCCTGGCAGAGACAGTTCCCGTGTTTGTGACCAGAGAGAGTGAACTGTCCACTCTGCCATGTACGGTCCACAGCCGTCTAGAATGCTGCACACATGTAGGGCTAACACTGTGCTTGACTGTGTACATGTGCACCCTCAAACATGACTGTCACATGCATGTCACCAACAGACACACACGGCACCTTTCCATGGCTCATCTAACTAGCACCCCTTCCTGAATCACAGACATGCTGTCAACTATTTGGCACATCCTAAGCCTCTGGCACCCCCTCACCACAGACTATGCATGTGATGATACCTGTGCCACATCCCTGTCATCTATGCTGTTGATGCTGAGACATGCAAATGTGTGTCTAATGTACAGGGTGACTATTTTACTTTACATGTGGTTGTGTAGCACGGTATTGTTATGCCATGGTAGGTGTTGTGGGCCATGAAAGGTGCTGTATGTTGGAATGTGTCATGACTACACATAAAAATTTGTGTATCATTTTTGCATGATGTTAGAATGGTGGTACTGTCACAGAATGACAGGTGTCTCACAGACTTGAGTATATTTTTGTTCAAGGGGTCTGAGTGGCTAAGCTTTGGAGACTTGACAGCAATACAGTGGCACAGGATGGCATGGCAGCACAGCAAAAATATGGCATTGGCAAGGTACGGCTGTATACATGTGTGGCTACCTAGGTGCATATTTGTAGAACAGTGTGTCAGGAACAATGGGGACAGTCAGCATAATTGTGTATGCATACTCTGTGTCAAGGTCTGCTACCCTTGATACGTGTCACCTGGGTGTTCTGTACATACAAATGCAGGTGGTGGCAGATAGCAATTATGCCTAGGTAGATGTGAACTATTTAGGGCCAGCAGCTAGTCACAGGGCAATGAAATGCATGACCATTACACATAAACAGCCCATATGTCCATATGTGTACAACTGCAAGGGAATATATTCGTGTATACACACACACACACACACACACACACACACACACACACACACACACACACACAAAACTGGCTTATATGAGATTAGAAATCCTACACATCTAGTAGTGCACACTATAGATGAAAGTATTTATTGCGCGTACCACTGAGCTTATCTGTTATTAGATGTCAGCCAGTGCTGTTAAGGTGGATGACATCATGTTGTGGAAGACATTAGTCACAGGGCCATAAAATGAATAACCATTGCACAGACATAGGCTAGATGGGTATGTCTGTACTGCTGTCGCCCTTGTACAGTCTTAGGGCGTGCAGTAACCATTTTGCCTGATAGTGTCATGGCTGAAGACATTGCTGAAGTTACACCTGCAGATAGTATAGCCGGTTGATCTATAGCTCTTGACCCAGCAGGAACACTCTGAGCCTGGTTGTCACTGCTATCTGTACAAAACTCTGCATTATGATCATGCGAACCACTAGGTGCCTGTTGGATGACCTTGACCATTGTTGCCTCTTTGCGCTCCATCCTTTTCCTCCCTTCTTCTTGATGTCAACCCGTCGTACTAACTTCAGTGACGTTCCCACTGGAAAGGACCCCCTTATGTCTCGGCCAGACGAAAATGTTGCCTGAGGAAAAATCCTCAAAGTCTCTTTTCAACTTACTGATCTTCTGGGCACATAATTTTTCATTACTATCCATCAGGGTACGTTGTAATTATTCCAGTCTAGTGAGATGGTTAACTTCCTTGAACTCCTCTATCAGTTTGCTTTGCAAACCCTCCACTTCTTTCTGTAGCGTTGTTATCTTGGGGGCAAAGAAAGCATTAATCAGATCCATGTATTTAAAGCTAGTTTGTATATTTAGCGTTTGCCACTGCGCTAATTGCTCAGGGTAACAGTCACCCTGTGTCGGCATGCACAGTATCCTCATTCCACGCGGTACTATACCATAGTATTGGCAGGCTTCAAAATGAAAAGTCTGCCATTTCAGTCTCTGTAACCTACCAGTTTTATAACTCAGGTCTCGTACTAAGTCATCGAACCTCTTGTCAGTGGCTGCTGGAACCCTATTGACCTCAGGCTCCATTCTATCCAACATAAAACCCAGGTCAAGCAGTGGGTTGCTTTGGCAAAGATAATCAGCAGTTCTCATCCTGGAAAATTCACCATTTGTACGCTTGTCATAAGGGACACCTTCCAGAGGTATTTCAAACAGTTCATTCTCCATAGCTTGCATAGCACTATGGGACACACAACACAACAGAAAATCCAAAATTAATGTCCCGTGCTAATGCCAAAGTCTCACCAAACAAGTATAATATCCAAACAAAAAAAAAGAGAAAGAATGGTAAGACACTGCTACGGAGTTTTCTTCTTTAATAAAAACACAAGAATACAAGTAGTAAGCGCTTTCGGGTTTGGCAACCCTTCTTCAGACAAATTAATGACACATACCTCTACATTTTTAAATCCACATCCTACCAATCAGCATTCAATATACAACCCGCCTTTTTTACAGGGCTGGTTTTAAAGATACCATCTCATTTAAACCAGGGCTCCTATGTGCCATGAGTTCAATAATCCATTTTGACTCCAAGGACTCTGTAAGTAGTTTTATATCCCCACCTCTATTACCTAGCCTCACATTAACCACAGCTTTGAATAAAAAAGTATGTGCTGGATAGCCTCAATGTGTCTGTATAAGGTGTTGTGCATATCCTTATTTCTAATGGATGATAAATGTTGTAATATCCTGGTCTTAAGCATGTTATTCGTCATCCCCACATAGAACCCTGATGCCAGAGGTTATGATGAACGAATGGTTAAACGAATAGCTGATAGTAATCATGCAAAACGAGCCAATAGATTTAAACCATGGTTGAAATATGATGAGGAGTTAGGGGGAGCATCCCAGACTCATCAGGATAGACTGGGTAATGTCAGGTTATATTTTACATACAGTAGTAATATCGCTGACATCAAAAATATAGTAAATAGGAATTGGAACATTCTAAGGAGTGATGGCAGATTAAGAGACTTGGTAGGACCAAGACCCGACTTTGGGTACAGGCGCAACAAAAATCTGAAGGACATATTATGTGGGGAAAAGTGCACTAACAGACCGAGACCCTTCAAGACAAATATAGGCACAGTACCATGTGGTAACTGCAAAGCCTGTCATAGTATAAATAAGGTTACAACTTTTTTACATCCAGTGAATGGTCAGGTCTTTAATTTTAAGGCAAGGGCCACATGTAGAACAGCTAATGTGGTCTACTTGGCAGAATGTACACAATGTTCAGGGTTCTATGTGGGGATGACGAATAACATTCTTAAGACCAGGATATTACAACATTTATCATCCATTAGAAATAAGGATATGCACAACGCCTTATACAGACACATTGAGGCTAATCCAGCACATACTTTTTTATTCAAAGCTGTGGTTAATGTGAGGCTAGGTAATAGAGGTGGGGATACAAAACTACTTACAGAGTCCTTGGAGTCAAAATGGATTATTGAACTCATGGCACATAGGAGCCCTGGTTTAAATGAGATGGTACCTTTAAAACCACCCCTTCAAAAAAGGCGGGTTGTATATTGAATGCTGATTGGTAGGATGTGGATTTAAAAATGTAGAGGTTTGTGTCATTAATTTGTCTGAAGAAGGGTTGCCAAACCCGAAAGCGCTTACTACTTGTATTCTTGTGTTTTTATTAAAGAAGAAAACTCCGTAGCAGTGTCTTACCATTCTTTCTCTTTTTTTTGTTTGAATATTATACTTGTTTGGTGAGACTTTGGCATTAGCACGGGACATTAATTTTGGATATTCTGTTGTGTTGTGTGTCCCATAGTGCTATGCAAGCTATGGAGAATGAACTGTTTGAAATACCTCTGGAAGGTGTCCCTTATGACAAGCGTACAAATGGTGAATTTTCCAGGATGAGAACTGCTGATTATCTTTGCCAAAGCAACCCACTGCTTGACCTGGGTTTTATGGTGGATAGAATGGAGCCTGGGGTCAATAGGGTTCCAGCAGCCACTGACAAGAGTTTCGATGACTTAGTACGAGACCTGAGTTATAAAACTGGTAGGTTACAGAGACTGAAATGGCAGACTTTTCATTTTGAAGCCTGCCAATACTATGGTATAGTACCGCGTGGAATGAGGATACTGTGCATGCCGACATAGGGTGACCGATACCCTGAGCTATTAGCGCAGTGGCAAACACTAAATATACAAACTAGCTTTAAATACATGTATCTGATTAATGCTTTCTTTGCCCCCAAGATAACAACGCTACATTAAGAAGTGGAGGCTTTGCAAAGCAAACTGATAGAGGAGTTCAAGGAAGTTAACCATCTCACTAGACTGGAACAATTACAACATACCCTGATGGATAGTAATGAAAAATTATGTGCCCAGAAGATCAGTAAGTTGAAAAGAGACTTTGAGGATTTTTCCTCAGGCAATATTTTCATCTGGCCGAGACATAAGGGGGTCCTTTCCAGCGGGAACGTCACTGAAGTTAGTACGAAGGGTCGACGTCAACAAGAAGGGAGGAATAGGATGGAGCGCAAAGAGGCAACAACGGCCAAGGTCGTCCAACAGGCACCTAGTGGTTCGCATGATCATAACGCAGAGTTTTGTACGGATAGCAGTGACAACCAGGCTCAGAGTGTTCCTGCTGGGTCAAGAGCGATAGAACAACCGGCTATACTATCTGCAGGTGTAACCTCAGCAATGTCTTCAGCCACGACACTATCAGGCGAAATGGTTACTGGATGTAAGGTGAAAGGAGCACGCCCTAAGGCTGTACAAGGGCGACAGCATTTTTTCGAGATGCTACCAGCTCCCGTCAAGAAACGAGGAGCCTGGAAAAGGTCGCTGAGTGAGGGGAGGGACCCCAACAAGAGGAGGAGAGTCCAGGATTGACTTTTAGTGATTGCTCTGGTATTGTACATAACTTATCTTACCATAATAACTTACCATTTTGTAAAACTACAATCCACTCTGCTACAGGCACCATGAAGGCTCAGTGTCTCTCCAACCTAACACCACTCTTAAGTATTCAACTCCGGTACCACCTTTAACATTCCTATAAGAAAAGTGCAGTCCGGGTCTGAACTGTCTGCAAACAGCTACAGCTAACTTTGAACCTAACACCACTCTTAAGTATTCAACTCCGGTACCACCTTTAACATTCCTATAAGAAAAGTGCAGTCTGGGTCTGAACTGTCTGCAAACAGCTACAGCTAACTTTGAACCTAACACCACTCTTAAGTATTCAACTCCGGTACCACCTTTAACATTCCTATAAGAAAAGTGCAGTCCGGGTCTGAACTGTCTGCAAACAGCTACAGCTAGCTTTGAACCTAACACCACTCTTAAGTATTCAACTCCGGTACCACCTTTAACATTCCTATAAGAAAAGTGCAGTCTGGGTCTGAACTGTCTGCAAACAGCTACAGCTAACTTTGAGTATGTGTCTAACTGTTTGAGCCGATCTTCATTTTCCCCTGGAGAGCACTGTGCTTTGGCTGTAAGCAGCCCCCCACCACCACCACCACCACACAGACACACATCTTCCACTTTCTCTTATTCCCTTCTGTTAGCAAATAGTATCAATAACTGATCAATACTGTGTGTTTGTTTATTTAAACTATACCACAGTAGCCTACTGATACAAGGTTATCCTGGTTTTCCACCTGAGAAATTAAGACAAGACTTACAGTTTCAGAGCAGTCCTTGGTCAATTGTGATTGTTCTTAACACATACTTGTCTTGGTTTGGCTCATTAGCAGCAGCACAAAGAACTGCCTGCTCACACCCTTGTTCTCCCCTCCCCTTCCCTGTTTATTACCTTAAGACAATCCCAGAGTTAATAAATATTACCTGGCAGGCACCATTTGTAAAACTACAATCCACTCTGCTACAGGCCCCATGAAGGCTCAGTGTCTCTCCGGTAAGTGTTTTACAACTGTAAATGCCTATTTATGTTGAATTGTATTAGACATTTTACAACTGTATATGTTTATGTTGAATTTCAAGCCTGTACTCCAATCTGCTTACTTACACTATCAGACTATTTACCCCACTCATAGGACCAAAAACTGGGACTGGGTTAGCCACTCTGCTTCGCCCACGCTCGGGCTTGCTTCGGCCCTCCCTGCCCCCTTATCCCACCCGTCCCCACTGTGTCTACATTTATAGCCACTAGGCCACACCCCTACTTCCTCTCCAACCTACACAACTTCCTCTCCAATTCCCCCCACCACTTTACTGTTTAACCACTACTATTCCTCTGAAGCACATTGACCCCACCCATTGATGACATATAACATGTCTATAAATAATTATAAACTCCTTCCTCTTATCTTACCACTCTTAATTCTGCCATACTTTCTTACTAGCTATGAAAATCTCACATTCGTAGGTTTCTCTTATCCAAAATGCCAAACCAAGACCACCCTACCTCCACTGATCTGGAACTTGCCCACTACTACACTACCCCAAAATTATAAATTCCAACCACTTGCTTCTAAAACCACTCCAATCAACACCAAAATCCAAATATGAACTAAAACTACTATTCAAAGTTATTAGACTACTAGCGTATCTTAGAAAAAACATAACCAAAGATGGGGACATCCATCCTAATCCAGGCCCAACCTTAACTCAAAATCCTACCAGCCCACCACTCTCCCACTGACTGGTCAACTCCCTCCTAATATACCACTTAAACATTAGAAGCCTAAACAATAAGATACATAGCCTGCATGCTGTACTAGCCACATACCTCCCTAACATAATGTGTCTATCTGAAACATGGCTCCGGCCATCAACCAAAGACAATGAGATCCTGCCTCCTGGTTACAATATACTTAGGGCAGATAGAGTAAAGAAAAGAGGAGGTGGAATAGCCGTCTTATATAATAGCACACTTAACATCATAATTAACCCTATACAACCACCCCAGGTCTCTAACGCTGAAATACTAGCTCTAAAAATTCTACTAAATAATCATAAGGGCATTAACCTAATTGTCACCTATATTCCCCTGGGAACAATGTAGAAACACTAGAGGTCATTCTACATTGGATAGCCAACAACTACCCTCAAGAAACCATTGTCCTGGGCGATGTTAATATTGACTGGAACCAATGCACAGCACAGTCCAACCCCCATCCCTGTTAACCTACATGGATTCTCTCAGATAATATCATCTACCACACGTACAGGTAACAATAACCAAAAAGAGAGTATACTAGACTGGATACTCACCAACAGTCATCCCCAGAACTATATGTCTGGAACTCTCCCTAATGATCTTAGTGATCACCTACTCACATACATCATGAAAGACAAAATTAATTGTACAAGCTTACCTATTTATAGGTCTATCAGATCCAAGAAAAACTTTGACCCAACTAAATTTCAACTTGAACTCAAATCATGTAACTGGACAAAACTAAAGTTCCTTCCCCTTGATGAGGCAGTGTCATCATTTAACAATTCATTCCTTACTATACTTGACTCGCATGCCCCTAAACACTCAATAAGAATTAAAACTCAACTAGCACCCTGGCTAACAACAGACACCAAAACCAAAATAACAACTAGAGACAAAGCGTGGGATAAATGGCGACTACCAAACTACCCCTAGATCGTATGAAATTCCAACAACTTAGAAATGAGACTAAAAAGCCATCATACTAGATAAGAAAAATTACTTCTACAATCTGCAACATAAACATCAGAATAACCCTCAAAAGTACTGGGCAGGCATAAATAAACTTCTCCAACCAGGCAAATCCACTACTCCGACCCCAGGAACATTATCTGACAAGAGCCAAGAAGATATAGCCAATTCATTCAATACTTTCTTCACAGAAACCATCCAGTCATTAGCTAACCAACTTTCTCCTCCCCACACTTCTATAAACACTATACCCGACTCACCACTCTCTTTTAACTTCCAGCCAGTGTCCACATCCTTTATCAGATCCCTTTTGAAAAAACTGAAGCCAACCACCCTTTCAGCCGATCTTCTGCCGGCTGAATACCTGCAAATTGCTGCAGATGTCGTAGCCTACCCTATCTCAATCCTAATTAACAGAACCATAACCGAGGCCTCAATCCCCTCAATTTGGAAAATATCATATGTTATTCCACTCCACAAAGGAGGTTCATCCACAGAACTATCCAACTATAGACCTATAGCCATACCATCACCACTTGACAAAATTATGGAAAAGTGCATGCACAACCAACTAATGCTCTATCTAACCCAAAATAAACTACTCACAGACTCTCAACATGGATTCAGACCCCATCATAGTACAACCACTGCCCTCCTTTCTTTTACTGAAAACATTAATCTTAACCGGAATAATAAAAACATATCCTCCCGCTCTCTTCCTGGACCTATCGAAAGCCTTCGATATGGTAAACCATCAGTTACTTCTATATACTTTAAAAACCCTGTATCTAGATACTCCAGCCCTTGACTGGTTTCAAGCTTACCTCACTGGGAGACAACAAGCAGTAATGTGGCAAAACAAGCTCTCCTGCCTACTACCAAATACCATAGGAGTTCCTCAAGGTTCCATATTAGGACCTCTCCTCTTTTCAGTCTTCATAAACGACATCCAAACAGTCATCCCTGAAGCCACCTGCATTCAATATGCAGATGACTCGACTATAATATGTTCCAATGCCTCTCTTGCAAATCTACTAACTACCACCCAACATAGCTTCACCAAAGTCGAAAACTGGCTTGCCAACCATCTCCTGATCTTAAATCCAAACAAAACCAAGTTACTTCTCTTCTACCCAACCAATAGATCTCCGACTGAAAACTTCACTATAAAATGCAATAATGGGACCATCATCTCCCCAGACACCTATACAAAGCTATTAGGAGTAAACATTGACAATAAACTCAGATTTGATATACATATCAACCAAGCCATTAAGTCAGCCAACAAGAAACTTGGGACCCTGTATAGAATTAAAGCCTTACTTACCCAGAATGCCAGGGCAGCCACAGCCCATTCACACCTTCTCTCTACCCTACTATATGCCTCTCCTGTCCTCACTCACCTTAACAAATCTGATCTGGCCAAGCTCTCATCCTGCTATAATCACATTGCCAGGTTCGTTACAGGCCTACCCTACAGAACACACTACTGTACTAACCTGAAAAAGCTTGGATGGATAGAATTCCCACACCTTCTTCACCAGTCCCAACTCATAGAGGCCTTCAAAATCCTTAAACAACCTGAGAATACCCCAGCACTAAAAAACTTAATGACTCCCTACTCCAATCTAAGCTGCCTTCGCTCAGCAAACAGACTCCTTGTCCAAACAATTAAATCTCTCAACCTAGGTGGTGACGCGCTATTTGCCAACACCGTTGGTAAAATATGGAACTCTCTCCCAAATAACATCACGCTTGCAACTTCTCTAAGTCAATTCAAAAATAGTCTAAAACTCCACTTCAAGTCACACTGGCTATGTCCTTGCTCAAACCCAGAGTAGCTCTGTGCCATTAACTAAAACATAAACAACTAGCTAAGATGATAAGTACTTTGTATACTGTGATAAAGAAATATGTATCCTGTCTAACTCTATGTCATTATACTGCCTACCGTCCTTGCTAATATGTTATTAATGTTACATTTGTAGTAATCTCAGAAATAGTAATGGCAGTCTTGTACTTGTATGTAAATAGCCTATGTTTTTGTTAAGTTCTTTCAGCTCATTTACTGTACCTAATTATCAATGTAACTCTGTTGGAGCTTTTCTCCCCGGGCCTCCGCTGAAAAAGGACATGTATCCAGTCAGACCATCCCGGTTAACAAATGTAAAATAAATACATAAATAAATTATCTTCTCACGTTTTAAGGGAAGATGAGCAGTATGTTTTAAACAAAGGAATGACTTTTGTGCCCGGTAGGGCAAGTGTTTTTAATGAAGTAATTTTGGACATTATGCTTTATTGCAGGAATTTAGCTTTGAAATGTGTGTTGGGTAATAACAATAGTAATGATAGTGGTTTTACCAGGGTGGCCTTGAAACAACCCAGCACATATGTACCACCCTTCTCGCCAGCCATGAGCTTGTTCATCAATAGCTGTGAACGTGACTTACAAGAATACTATGAGAAAAGGGATTTTCATAGGTTTTATAACCTCACGAAGGCACAACAAAAAGCACTAGGGGACTTAAGTAGAAATCACAATATAGTCATAAAGATGGCTGACAAGGGTGGAGCTGTGATAATACTTGACACAGAGGTTTATAATTCTAAAATACAGGGTTTGTTATCAGACACCAGTACCTACATTCCGATTAATCCGACAGCAATAAGAATGGTAGTGGATGGAGTACACAATGATCTAAGAAAGTTGAATTTTGACATGAGGGTTAGTGATGATTTATTAAAATTTCTCATGATAGAGAGGGCAGTAACTCCCATCTTTAAAGCTCTGCCAAAAATACACACGTCACCCACCGATCCACCACTACGACCCATTGTATCGGGTCGAGGTTGGGTGACTGAAAACATTTCCATATGGCTTGAGTATACGTTAAGACCTTATGTTGAAAGGATATCTAGTATATTGAAAGATACCCGAGGTTTTCTACAGGTGGTAAGGGATTTCAATCGGCAACGGATACATGAGAATATACTGTTGGTCACCTTGGATGTCCAAAGCTTGTTCACTGTAATCAGCAATGACTATGGTATACAGGCAATAGGTAGGGTCCTGCGTGATTTGGGTGAGGATGAAATGAAGATAACATTGATTAAGACTCTATTGTCCTTAGTGTTGGAGAATAATGTGTTCATTGGAGGGCAACAGGCCTATAGACAAGCACAGGGGGTTGCCATGGGAACCCCCTGTGCAAACACTTATGCAAATTTGGTGCTTTCCTTTTGGGAAAGAGAGACCATTTTCAGTAACCAGGAATGGATGCAGTATATTGGAGCGTACACCCGATTTGTGGATGATGTGTTTATTTTTTGGCGGGGTAGTGCCATAATGTTACATAAATTTCTTGAGTTTTTGCACTC